>NC_054400.1:1777394-2042394 GCF_017976425.1 Toxotes jaculatrix
TGACTCACTGAGCAGCCGCTGAATATGAAAATGTCACAGATCATCGCTGTAAATGTGCAGAAGTCACACGTCTAGGTGACAGTGATGTTAGTGTGAATCTGTCTGATCGTCTGTGTGACGCCAGCTTCATCATCCAGGTGCATGGCACTGGATCGATTAACGGTCGTAAGTATGAGCTTGACATACAAACTACTGCCACACAGAAACTACCACCAACACAGTGACCCGGGGCTGCGGCTGCTTTAGAAGAGAAACGTTCACAGAACATTTGCCTTCACAATAAACTGAACACTCTCCGTCTGTATGAATGTGTTTTCTGCTGTGTGTAGGTGAGGGACTCCCCGCTGCAGCAGGACCGACTCTCAGCCCATCACAAACATCTCTGCCTCCTGCAAACTCTCAAAAACATTTCTACTCAGCCTCGTATGTAGGTCACACGGCTTTTAACCCGTGTGGCTGAAACGGTGATAGAAAGGAAGTAAGTTTGCTTTGACCTGGAAAAAAAAAACCTCCTCAGAGATGTGAAGACATGTCTATATTTTGGTTTTTAAAGCCTCTGTGGTTTTTTTTTTATCTCACTTATCACACAAAACTCAACTCAGCTCATTTCAGAGGAAACATCCCTCCTTTGTAATTATTAACTGTGTCTTTAATACACGGCAAAATGAAACACAATGGTCCTGCTCAATAAACAAAGAGCATGCTGCTCAGTCGTTCCTTGTTTAAAAAGCTTTTCTTTCTTTCAATCAGCTAATATTTGCATATTTACAAGACAGTCAGTCTAAATATTTTAAGTGTATGCTGGCTCCAAGTCCAAGTCTGTAGTCTCAGGGAATTTAAACAGGGAACAAAGGCAGAATTCAGTCCCGATTCAGATGCAAATGACGCTCGACGCTGCGATTTTAAAGTACAGCGGCCAGCGAAGATGAAGTGCTGCTGCTTTTAAAAAACAGAGACAGTAGAAGAAGAAGAAGAGCGCAGCCGAAGGAAAAGAGCGAGAGGGTCTGAAACACCACTGGGAACTGCTTTCAGATGCAGAGGCCGTCCCACGTCTGAATACTGTAGGAGAGCGGTTGTCATGGAAACAGGGAGGCAAAGCCGGCTCTTCATAGGGCTACATAAGAACGACCCCCTCTTCCCCTCCTCCCCCTCCCTCCCTCTCCTCCCTCCCTCCCTCTTCTACAGATACCCAGCCAGGACAGGAAGCCAGACTGTAACCTGCAGGTCGGCTTCCTGTGGACTCAGACAAAGGCAGGACGGGTGGTGCAGGTACACAAGGAGTCGGTTCATCACAGACACATGACTGCAAACTGTAAACCTGTCATTACTGCTCTCACTATCACCCTGCCTGCTTAAAAGCTACTTGGAAGACCACGATGTGGTTTAAGCGACTGCAGGTCCAAAACATCTTACAACACAACAAGCGACAGGGGAAAAAGGTCCAGTCACCAAATCAACAGCACTACAGCTGCTCAGCTGCTCCTGCCTGTGCTCGGTTTTTAAACTCTATCAACAGCTTGGTATCAAGACCAAAACCAGTCTTTTCTGATATCTCACACTGAGGGATTAAAAAAAAAAAACTTCTTAATTATTAAATGTCAGAACTCGAGCAGCAGACTTCACAGAGCTCCCTGAACTGTCTGCTCAAAGTGACGCACTTCAGCCTGAACTAAAGAAGTACTGAAGTTTGGTATCCACAAAAACAAAACAAAGACAAAACAACATTTCTTCACTGTTGATACTCGTAGTGTTTTTGTTTCTGATGCTTGATGCACTGATGCAATATGTTAATGATCATTTTGATATCAGCCCCAGTGACAATAATTTATTTTAAGCCAATTATTCCCTGACACATATGAGCTGGCTGATGAATGTAATGCATCCCTGAGTTTTTCTTCATTTAGGAGAAATCATACAGGATCCAGATGAAACTTTCAGCTGATCTCAAACATAAAATTCACCTCTGATCACATGATGTGACAGGATAAAACAGACAGATGAAGACATTTCTTCAGTCGCTGAACAGAAACAACATCTCAAAAACTGGAAAAAAAAAAAAAGCCATTAACAGTCAGACTGAGCAGCAGCCAGACTTCATGCTTCTGGCCTGCAGAGTCTCTGGATGGAAAACTTGCATTCAGCATGAACACGCCTGCAAATGATTACAGTGTCTACGCACACAGATCTGATCCGGTCACTTGGAAATTACAAACGTGGACAGTCGGCCTTAAAGAGCAGATCTGAAAAACAAATTAGAGCCGTTCGCTGACTGAACAAAGCTGAGCTGAGGAGAAAGAAAAAAAAAGCAGAGCAAAACACTCAGCAACAAGTCGACATGTTACACCTCCCCTGCACTCTCCAACACTGCTCGCACACTTCTCCACAGAGCAAAAAGGCCTGTGCTGACTTCGGTTTTCAAGGACAGGCCGTTCCTCCGTACACAGAGCTAATGCTTCTGGAAAAAGCGAAAGAAAAAAAACCCCCGGGACTAAAAAACTGGAGAAAAAAAATGTCTGATTCTTGTCACATTCCATCAGACAAAGAAGTCAGATATGCTTGGAGTGAAGTCAAGCTTCAAGAACAGAGTGGTTTCTGGAGCGTTGTGCAGAAAATGGAGCACGGAGGCAGCAACAGAAAAGCTTACAGCTTTATCTAAAAGTCCTACAATAGAGAGAAAAAGGCAAATAAATGTTTCAATAGAGGATAAACATCAATAATACCAGCGAGAGGAAACAGGATTTATGTGGAGGAGGGGACAAGAAGAATAAGGAACGGTTGTTTACAGTGAAATCCAGGCAGTGTGTGTGTGTGTGTGTGTGTGTGTGTGTGTTGTGTGTGTTAAACTGAGGCAGTGGGAAGCCTTAACATCCCGAGGCAGCAGCTCTCATCCTGCTCGCCTCACAGAGAGAGCTCAGCGGTGACCTTTGACACTGATTCATCGTGTTTACTTGATCAGAGTTCACCAGGTCGAACTCCTTCAGACATGTTTAACTTCACACAGAAGGAAATTCAAATCAAAGTATGAATGATATTAATGAAAACCTGCAATTATTTGGTATTTTCCCTGAATAAATAAGGTTTTCATCTGTTTTCTATAACCACTTATTCTGTTCATATTCTTTAGGCAAAATACACACAAACACACTGACACCACTGAACACACTCCACAAAGAAACAATTAATCAATATTAAACAATTAATGTAAATTGATCAACTTCCAGCTGAGTGACTAATGGGTTAATTGACTAAGCGTTTCCACAGAAACGACACCAACCAAGAATCATCCTCTTGAATCTCACCACACTCGTTCTGTCCACCAGCGTCTCCTCTGCAGAGACACTCCACATCTCTAAAGCTGTGATGTATTATTGATGTGTCAGCCTTTGTTTATGGTCAATGATGCTGCTGTGGGAGTAAACAAGAGGAAGTGATTCCCCTCGACGCCCCCGACCCACGACCCCCTTCACAGTCCTTGGACAGAGGAGGTTATGAGCTCCTCTGTCCTGGATGGTTCCTGGTCTGCAGCTGAGAGTAAAACTGAGGCTAATGGGTCTCAGTGCAAACACCAGTAGGTTTGTTTTTGGCAAACGAAACCATATTTTCCTTTATCTCTTTACTTAGTGTTATAAATACTGTAAAATACACACAAATGCTCTTTACAAGATCCCAGAGTGTTGCCTCTTATTTCCTTATTCTGACTGAACAACTGTTAAAAGTTTAGAATGACATCAAACACAGAAAAGCTGTAAATACACAGCAATTATCTTGTGTGGTAACGCACTTTAAATGAACTTTGACTTGACTGACTTTCCACCTCTGGCACTTTCCACTTTTCTCGGACAAAGCTGGACATTTTTTTTGTACAGCAGCAGGAGGGTGAGAGAGGTTGTCTTTAAGACACAGAGACAGAGAGACAGAGAGAGAGAGCTGGGAGTGAGGCTATAAAGCTTCTAATGAGGGTGAAATATGTGTAGCAGGGTAATTTAAAGAAAGGTATCGATCACCTGCTGAAGAATTACTGCACAGATTCACCAGACACGAGCTGCTGCAGCCTTCACGACAATTTTTATCACAATGATCCACAATCACAAATCATTTACAGAGAAATTCATTAAATATCTGAGAACCAGCAAGTGTTTGGTTTTTTACTTGATAAATAAATAAATCAAATTGTTGATCACTTTTGTTCTCTAGTAATTATTTGATTAATGAAATTAAACAAATGCACAAATTATTCCAGCAGCTTTTCTCTGAACTGTTTCCTGACATATTTTAGAAAATATTTTTTTGTGTGTAGCAGCTGGTGGTACAGTGGGAGAGAGAGGCTGACTTATTAAGGCAGGGCAGATACACAGAGAGGTGGGGGGGGGAGGAAGGTTATGAGGGTGAATATGTGCAGCAGGGTCATCACCACAAAGGTACTGATCACCTGCAGAATTCAGGCACAAATGCACCTTGAACCGTGTCGGTTTTATCAGATCCGAGCTGCGGAAGAGTCGCTGTAATAATCAGCGCCTCATTAGAGATATGCAAATGAGCCCAGGTGTACATTTAAATATGACTTCGTGCTCTCTGCTAATTTCTTACCTGTTTTTCCAGCATGATCATTCTCTCAGTATCATGACCTTCATGGAGTGTGTATCCATGCGAGTTCAGGTTCACCGTTAGACACACCGCTCCGCTGCCAGCATCCTGTTCTTCACGGATGAGCGAGGAAAAAAAAAATGTAACGGGGAAAAGGATAACGGTTACCGATGCTCACGGCTAGCTAGCGTTAACGGTGGGAGGCTAGTACACAGCTGCGGTGCTTTATCCTTGAGAGAAATGTCCTCGCTGACTCCAGCATGTCTCGACATTAATATAAAAAGGCATTAAGGGGTGTTTTTTAATTCATGAAGGAAAACACCACATCGGCCAGTGAACGGGAAAGTGGAGGAGGGGGGAGCGGGGGTGGGGGACAACCAACGGCGAGCCGAGGGCTAGCTAACGTTAGCGTGCTAGCGTTAGCCAGCTAAACCCAGCGATTATCAAAATTTTATTTGTCCCCTCCTGCCTTCATCCATCGCCGCTCCTCTCCCTTCCAGTCACGCTCGAAGAAATGCAGCGGAAAGGTGTCCTCTAGCATCGGCTCTCCGGACCGAATCCTCCCTCCACATACTCGACGACGACATCCCAGTGAGGAGCAGTCAGTCCGGGGGGGTGAGATGTGGTGATTTGACCACTATAACACTGATGCTGAAATGGATGATGCTGCTGCTGCTGCTGCTGGCCGAGGGGAAACTCCGCTTCCACCAAGGCAAGACGCTGCCGCTGCCTCCGCTGCCGCTGCTGCGGTCGGAGAAATCAGAGTGTGTCAGAAAAACGACGCTCCTGAACGCACCACACGTAGCACGGCACAGAGGCACGGACGCTCCCCGACACATGCCCGTTCAGCTGTGTTCCTACAGAGATAAATCACACGTTATTATTTCAAAATGCCATCACTTCAAAAGATAAGCACGCAGGTCTTACACTCTGTGGACGTGAGTGTTTGAATCGGCATATTTAAAAAAAAGATGTTAACATGACGTTTTGTTCCCACAAAACCATTGTTCTACTACAGTGAATACATCAGCAAGGTGAATACACGTTTGTTTGTGTGTGTCTGTATTTACAGCATTGGATTGACAGGAACAAATATCTGAAAATTTTCCTGTTACACGTGAATAAAATCAAATGTTTATACAGCTTTGGTTTCTGTAAATGGAATTCACATTGAGTACACATGTATAACAGGCCCGTTCAGTGATCCATACATGGCTATAAATCTAAATATCCATAGGTTCCATCATGCAACAGTTCCCTGTCATGGCCCCCTCCCCAGATGTTGCCTTTGTACGCCACTGGGGGCGGTACACACCCTGACAGACTGACTTCAGGGCAAAACAAGCCCTTTTATCGCCACGCTCGCGGTGCATTGTGGGGCTTTATGTAAACCCAACATGGCAGCTGCCTGGGCCAGAACACTAGGTAAGGTCGGCTGGTCTCTCCTGGAGACTCCAGCAGTCCGCCGGCCCGGTACCGTCTCCTACCTGGTGGGGAATGTGAGCGCACATGCGTCCAGGAGGGCTTACGGAACCGGCGGCACGGGGGTCCGGTCCAAACTGCTGTTCTCTCTGCGGGGAGGTGGAGGCAGGGTCCTGGGCTGCGCCTTCCTGCTCGGTGGAGGTCTGGGTCTGTATCAGACTGTGAAGCTCTCTGTCCAGCAGCACCTGGCCGAGGAGGAGACCAAGGTGAGTCCGTTCAGTTTACCTGCACGTCAGCCAGGTGAGCTGCGTCCCACCGATCTCTCGTGTCAGTTTCCCCATTGACAGCAGTTACCTCACCTGACGTGCACAGAATGACTCACCTGTGCGTGTTGTCCAACAGCTCAGTGAGCTGATCTTTGCTGCTGTGACTCTTTACCAAAGAAAATCCCTTGTCCACATGAAATAAAGTCTGATTCTGAGTCTTGCTCCAGGTTCCAGGTGGAGGTCTGAAGTTGACTCTGTACCAGTACAAGACCTGCCCGTTCTGCAGCAAGGTGCGAGCCTTTCTGGACTACCACGGGCTGCCCTACGAGATCACGGAGGTGAACCCGGTGATGAGGCAGGAGATCAAGTGGTCGGCCTACAGAAAAGTGCCCATCCTGGTGGTGGACGACCAAGTGGTAAGACAGTCCGAGCTCAAGACGCCTCCCTCACCTGGGTCTCTTCAGCTCAGGTGCAGGTTACAGAGAAGAAGAAGAAGAAACAGAGCTGCAACAAGTCGATAAAGAAAATCATCAGTAGATTCACTGATTCCTCAAAAACCACTGCTGACATGTTAGATTCTCATCCACTTTGTTTTTTTTCTCTTTTGTTTCAGCAACTGAACGACTCATCTGTCATCATCAGCTCCCTCAAGACTTATTTAATCAGCAAGTGAGTGAAAGCTTCATTCAAATGTTGTTTGAGCCTTAATGTTTAAATGAAATGAATGAGCAGAGAACACGAAACATGCTCCAGCATCATACGACATGTTGAACAGGTTGTCACGGTGATGTGAGCGTAAAAGGCTGAGTCGCCAAAACTGAACCTTTAAATGTGAACTTTTGTCATCCAGGGAGAAAAAAGTGTCTGAGATCATTCGCTGCTACCCGGAGATGAAGTCTGTGAACGACAGTGGGAAGGAGGTGACGGAGTACAACAACAAGTACTGGCTGATGCTGAGCGAAGCCGACACCGCTCTGGTTTACCCCGAGAAGGGGATGCAGAAGTGAGTCCACACGCGACGGGACATCCTCAGTCCCTCCAGGGTCGTTTTGAAGAGACGGCAGCGTAATTCACAGCGTCTCAGCTTTCAGATGTGCACAAATAACACAAATAGACAAAAAAAAACAGCAAAGGAGGAATGAAATCAGCTTCAGTTCAAATCTATAAGCTAACTAGTTTGTGAAAGACCAGAAACTGCAGTGCAGACTCTAAACCTTTTCCATTCCTGTTTCCAGAGAGGAGATGAAGTGGCGTAAGTGGGCTGATGATTGGCTTGTCCACCTCATATCTCCCAATGTGTACCGAACCACCGGCGAGGCCCTGGCCTCCTTCGATTACATCGTACGCGAGGGCAAGTTTGGCACTTTTGAAGGTTTCTTTGCCAAATACGTGGGCGCTGCGGCCATGTTCCTCATCTCCAAAAGGCTGAAAAGTCGGTGAGTGAAACGTGAAGAAATGTCTCAGTGCACGTGTCTCCCTCGTGTCGTGGAGACGTCTCTGACAGCTGCTCATCGGGTTACAATTCGATTTTCTCCTTTTTGATCCAACAAGACACAACCTGCAGGACGACGTCAGGCAGGATCTCTACAAGGCCGTCAACGACTGGGTGGCAGCCATCGGCAAGAAGAGGAAGTTCATGGGTGGTGATGATCCTAACCTGGCGGACCTGGTGAGGGAGCACACCTGTGTACTTCTGCAGGTTTTTACCTGTGGTGTCACTCATCACCTGACTGAACTCACTGTAGAACCCAGCATCTGACAGACCAGGCCCCACCCCCCCAAAAAACAAAATCCACTTTACCTGTAAAACTCACTTGTCAGTCTCAGCTGCTTTTTGTATGTAAAAGCTAAAATGAAATGGTGACATGTATGTTAATATGTCACATGCACGTGCTAAATAATGGTGTGACAGCTGATGTTTCCCTTCCCCTCCTCTCCCTCCGTCTGCAGGCGGTGTTTGGCGTCCTCAGAGTGATGGAGGGCCTGCAGGCGTTTGACGACATGATGGAGAACACCAAAGTCAAACACTGGTACAGGCGCATGGAGAGCGCGACCCTCAACCACGAGGGTCGCAAATGAGGCCGAGACCGGAGCCGGGCTGAGCCGCGCGAGCGACGGAGGCCACAGAAACACCGAGCGCTTCCGGCCTCAGACAGACTGAACGGAAACCCTGCAGGAAGCAAAGCATCGGGAAGCAACGAGTCCTGCTTCAGCTGTGGACATTTCAAACGGTTTGACAGCGGTCGCTGCCGCCATGATTGATTTCCTGCTCGACACGTGAATTTAAACCGGTTCATTTGTTAGAACGAATTAATTTTCACACACATGAAAACGTTTAATTTTACCTTTTAATGTCCAGGCTGCTTTGTGGTGGGGCCATAGTTTAAGAACGTCTGTGACTCTTACTGACCTCTAGTGGCGAATAGTTAGAACTGCAGCAACATCAATAAAAGGTTCTGTATCTGTTCTGCAAATTTAAGGCCCTTAGCCAGTGATTTTACATTTTACATTTCCAGGCCTTGATTAGTGTCTGGAAAAGTCCTGAGAAGAAAAAAAAATCAGTTTGTATTATTGCTTATTAACCATCTTAAAAAAAAAGCAACATATTTCAGTGGTTCTCAGCCAAAGAGTTTGAGCTTCAACACACGGAACAAAACTGGATCTCTCCACCGTACAAATCAGTTTCCACTTCTTCAGGTTTTTCCTCTGAATTCTGCTCTTTCCCTTCATAAATATTAACGTTTTAGTTCCAAAATATATTGGAGCCCAGTCTGAGGAGAAGTTTAAATAGGAACCAGGTTTAAACTGTTTTCTTTCAGAATCTCATGTTCACTTCAGGGCCCCTGTTGATTCTTCAGAGCTTTCACATCACAGCAGTTTTGTCTGGAAAAACTGATTATTTTTTATTTTCTTCTGAGCTCAGCAGTTTTGCTGTCGAGGAGATCAGGTTGTCTCAGTATTTATTTCAGATGATTTTTTTCGTCGGTGTAACTAATGCAGGATCAGTCTGGCAGTGAGGAATCAGGAAGCTCATCGACTGGTGTTTTTTTCTCTTTTGGGGTAAAATAAAATAAAACCGGAGAAGATCTGGTGAGCTGCCAGTTTGAATGTACTTAATATGCAAACTGTCAACTGCAAATTAATTTCTGACTTAACTGTATTCAAATCCTCCTAAATGTGTATAGTTGTAAAAAGGTAAAATAAAAAAGGAAACCTGGGGTTGTGTTTTACTTTCACTGTAACACAGCGATGCTGGATAAAGATCATCAGGGTTTAACAGCAACACAGGATTAATATTGTAGTTTTATAAATACAGAACAACTTTTCTGCCTAAAACTGTGGTTTGTAATGACACACGTGCAGGATTCCACCGGGAAAAGAAGGAAAAATGAACTTTAAAATGAAGTGAACACCTCACCGATCAAATCCTCACCGATCGTTCCATTTTTACTCTTTCAAACAAATTAGATTGAACTAAAGACTAATCACTGAATCAGAAGCTTGAGCCAGCGACTGTTTTCATTGGATGAATCAACTGATCACTTATTCTATCAATTTATTTTTTCTCCTTCTGAAAAAAGAGACAGTTTTACTGTTTATGAAGCCAAAAAAAAGCTGTGACAAAAAACTTTCCAGTGAACTGTTGGTGTGGTTTTATTTCAGACATTTGGTTTGTGGATGGAGACATTTTTGCACAAATCCTGATGATTCCAATAATTCTGCCACCTGTTTATTCTACATTATGTTCAGAACAAAGCTCTGAAAAATAAAAGCTGGAAAAAGATCACAATGAATTTCACTTTAAAGCAAAGAGTCACCTTCAGATTTCTGCTTCACTTTGAGAAAAATGCAGAAACTAAAGACCGAAGAACTTTCACAGTCTTGTGATTTCACTCTCTGTGTCTCTAATTTTCAGGTAACTTCATTCACACTTATTAAACGACAGCTCAAAGCTTAAATCTTGGATCCACATGGTGGAGTCATTATTAAAAAATAAAATAAATAGCTAAACATTCAATTCATTGGACACAGTTCTGATGTGAGCAGCGACTGTCGAGTGTTAGTACAGATCCTGTAGTGACCAAATTTCATGAGCGCGACAAAAAAGCTTTTCCCCACAGAAACGACAACAAAGCAACAGTAGAACTGATGAACAGCTGCGAACGACGCGAACCTGAACTCTGAAGAACTCATTCATCTGATTCAGATTCAGGCACTTCACACTAATGTAGAGGGGGGTTCACGTCTCAACACGCAGCAGCTCATCTGAACAGACGTTGGGAGGACGGATGTGTTGGCGAGACGATGTCGTGCTTCCTATAGATAAATATCTAATAAACCTTTTGCAAAGCTGTTGATAAATATCTCAGAATCTAAAAGTGTCGCTGAGCGTGGCCTCTGGTGAGTCACCGTCCATCAGCTGCCTCCTGCTCAGCTCTTTGAGACGTTCAGTAAATGAAACCAGAGCAGGAAGCGGACAGAGGCTGTGCTACTCCTCCGTTTAACAGATGTGACGACCCTCTGCCCAGCAGCTGCGACTTTTCCCTGCTCAGGTTACCTGCAGAGAGAGTCTCCTTCCAGCCACAGAGGTTTCTCAGCAGCAGACCACATCCCTCTCTCGCTTTATCCAGCAGCAGCAGCATCCAACGTGTCTCCTCCTCCCCCACTCACGACCTCCAGAACATGGAGGTCAGCTGACCTTTGGGCGGACTGATCTGTCGGTTCTGCAGTGACGTCTGTGTGTCAGAGACAAAGTTCAGTTCACTTTCTCAGTCAACAGGAAAAAAAATATAAAAGTGGATTGAAAGTTTGGACATTTTATCCACCAAACGACTAATGGAAACCCTGTCCACCAAAATCAACCATGAATCGATGGTGAAAATAAGCGCTCGTTTCCGTCCTACTCTCCACGTGTAGGTTGAGAATTAAGTTCTGAAATAGAAAGGAAATGTTAACATGAGCAGTGAGCGTCTTACCTCTAGAAACTGTTTGAGTCTGATGACCGAGCCCATCTGTCCACTGCTGGTCACTGCTTCAATCCTGGAGACAGCAAAGAGTGACAGTGACACATGTGAGAGGACGGAGTCCAACTTAACCTCTGCGACAGGAACATGCTCGAAACCTAAAGCGAGTGTGCGAGTGTGTACCTGGGGAAATATTCCTCTTTAAGGAGCAGGATGAGTTTCCAGAACTGGGCCTGATACTGCTTCATTAAAGCATTACCACAAACCTGAGAGAGACACACAGACAAAAACATCAGCACCGGAGCTGAGCCACAGTCACACCCACAGCTGCTTCCACTGAGCAGCTCACACGCCCATACGCATGTCTGAATAACTTTACACGCTGTTATTTAGAAAAATGCAAACTTTAAAATGTAATGAAGTGAAGACATTAATAAAAAAATACAATCAAATAAAAATAAACAAGACCAAACATGAAACACATGTTAAAAAGATGCAGGACTCGCCTCCAGGAAGTCAAACAGCAGCGTCGCCGTGATGTCGGCCAGAGGCTCCATGTTGAGCATCTGAGCCAGCCAGCGCCAGCCGTGGTTCAGACCGTGAGGAACAGGCTGAGACACGACACACAACACGCGTGTTATAATTCAACAACAGAGAATCACGTTTTTTTTCTTTTTCTTTTTTTTTTACAGTCAGGCATTAAAACTTGAAACCTTTGCTTCTCTAAGTTTCTAAGTTTCTTTGTGATTTAAACACAAGAATCAGAAAAAGATGAAACTGAAAAATTCAGGTTTTAAATAAGATAAATGTGAATCCACTGTTTTCACCCCGTTTAAAAACTTTTAATGTTTCCAGATCTGGTCCATCCGAGATGAACTGATCTGTGTTTCAGGATTTGAGCTGGTGGTTCGGTTCCTATCACTGATATCAGGGATCTTTTCATTCTGAATGATCAGGGACCTCAACAGGAAGTGAGACAGTCCTTACCCCCTGCTTGGAGCTGTAGGGCCACCGTAGCTGGATCACGGCAGCGTACAGACGGATCATCCCAGACATCCTCTTCAGGAAGCTGTCCTGACCTTCCACCCCAGAGTCATCCACACGGTAACCAAGAATCCTGATGAGGTGAAGACGAAACACCTGACGCACATCTGTATCTGTATGACTTTTCCACTTTGTGTTTGTGAAACATAATTACTGAGGATGCTGTGACACTTCTGAGCCACTCACCTCTGATATTCCTCCACAGGTGTGCCGTCCTTCATCGGAGGGTAGTGTGGGACTGCGTACGGACACTTCTTGTGCAGGTGGGCGAGGATGAGGTCTCCCACCTGAGGGTGCAGCTCCCAGACCCCAGAGGCCACCACGGCGATGGGGAAGGCTGCTTCGTGGTGAGACGCCACCTCCTCCTCTCCTTGTTTCTGTGCAGGGGAGTTCAGCTTTTATTTTGTTTGTTGTGTGCGTGCGGGTTTTGTTTGTTTGTACACATTGTACAACACACACAAGGAATATGAGCAGGAGGAGAGAGAACATAACAACAAGACTAATGATAATTAATGCAGCAACACAGCACCAAACAAACTCACCACAAACTTCTCAGCCAGTTTGTAGCTGACGAAGTCCAGGCCCTGTGGATGCTGGGAGGTGGAGACCGACTTCCCCCCCGACACCACGGCCCGTCCCGACAGCAGCTTGTCGATCTTGTCAAAGATCTCTCGGAGCTGCGATCCGGAGTTGCTGGAGATCTGACTGACGGGGATGGTGGCGGCTTTCTGGAGCTCCAGCTTCAGTTTCTTTGTCTTTGACGTAGAGAGAGGAGAAAAGAAAACACCCGTACAGAGTTCTGCTCACAGGAACATACAGGAAATGTTATGTTTCTGAGAATGTTGATGAGAAGATGTTAGGTTTCCATTATCAGTCTACAGCTGTAAACCCACCTGGGCGTCTTTGGGGGAGTTGAGCTGTTCGAAGGCCTGAGCACACCGAGCGGCTGAATCCTGCAGCTCCTTGTACCATTTCAAAGTGCTGTCTTCAGCGCTGTTCTGCAGCCCTGTTGGAAGATGTTCGGTGTGTAATGTTATATAATAACATGAATAATGATATTGTAATGATTCTGGGTATTTCTGGGCAGCCATTCAGTTTTACACATTCACCTACAAAGCAAAGTTGTCAGCAGCTTCCTTGAAGAGGACGTACAGTGTTTGTCTAAATACATTTCTGATACCACCTGATGCTGTGGCTTTGATTTCTTAAACTGATTCCATTTCCTCCTGCTCCCTTACAGTAACACACACCTTTCCTCTGCGCCTTCTCTTTGGCTGACTGTGCCGCCTTCTTCTGCGCCTCCTGCTGCACCTGCAGCTCTGCCTGTTTCCTGCGAGCCTCTTCCTCCTCCTGCTCCTTCTTCTTCTTCTCTTGAACCTTGACAACCTCCTCCTGCATCTGCTGGATCAGCGCTCTCATCTCGTGGAGGGCTCTCTCAGCCACAGTCATGTCCTCCACGCTGGGAAACTCTCCCTAGAAAGACACAGCAGAAAAGGTTACACAGACTCCGATGAGGAGGTTGATCCACAACAGAGAAGTCTGGATTCATCCTGAACTGGGAAACCTGAGAGCAGCAGAACAGAAAAACACAACATGGAAAACAGATGATACAGAGACACACATGAAATATTTTCCCCTTCCGTGTCTTTTATGTTATAAAAAACACATTTCTTATATTTCTTCCCCTGTCTGCGTAGGAAGGAGCCATGATCCCAACTTGGATTTATAACTAACCTCTGCCGTCTTTCGCACCACCTCCGACACCTGCGAGCACAGCTGGTTGCCGCGGGTGCTGTAGGAGCTGAGGCTGGCCGGTGGGAGATCGGTTTTGGTCTGAGTGGACGGCTCCAGCAGCTGGTTGAGCTGCAGGATCTCCTCCTGGATGGTGTTGAGGTTGCGTAGTCTCTCCCTGCCCTCCACCTGCCGCTGCCGCTCAAGCTCTGCCTCCCGCTGACGTTGCTGCTCCACCTCCCTCAGCCGCTGGTTCAGGATCTGACGCCAAGGACAATGAAGAAAAGGACAGTGGGATTATATGTACAAACCTGCATGGCTGCCAACAGATGTTTCTCCAAACCTGTTGAGTTCATGGGCTGAGTTTATCTTAAACAACTAAAAGCATTTTATAATTTCATTTTATTTTCATTTTATAAGTAAAATCACTCTTATTTCAGCCCGAGTCAAAGTCACTGTCACCTGACGCTCGTACCTTCATTCTGTGTCGCTGCTCTTCCTTCAGCTTCTCTTGACGCCCGATGCTCTCTTTAGTTCTACGGAGCAGACAGCGAAAAAAAACCAGACCACTGTGATCACGTGCAACGTTTCAGAAATGTGAAACACTGTGAGACTTCATTCATGCTGTTGGCTCTTACTCTCTGTCCATCATGTCCCTCATGCTCTGGTACTCCTGTCTCTGCTTCAGCTCCATTAATTCCTCGAAGCGTTTCAGCTGCTCCGACTCGGAGTTCGCCGCCGCCGCCACCAGCTTTTCCTGAATCTCCTGCCGCTGTCTGTGCTCCATCTGAGTGACAGATATCAGTCAGGTGAGAGTGCAGAGCTTCCTGTCTGCATATACAGATACAGATAAAAATTAACTTACAATAAAAGAACTTCAAAAATGAAAATGTCTGACCTTGGCCTTTTCTCGATGTTCCTCCTCAAACTTGATAATGCAGCCGGCCGTATCCATGGCTTTGGGCGACAGCAGGAAAATGGCAGGTGGTGACGCAGGACTGGAAACCTCACTGACACCTGCCTCTGGATCTTCATCCTTCGCCTCATCATTAACAGCCTGCGGCACATTAACACGGGGGGAAAGACAAGGTTAGAAATCCAGGACAGGCCAGTGAAACAAACAGAAGAAGAGTTCAAACAGAGTCACATAGAATAAAACAGTGCTCACCTTAAAAAAACAAAAAACAAAAAAGAACAGGTAAGACAAGATGAAATACGGTCAGTTTTACTTGAAATAAAACCCGTCTGTGCAACAGATGATGATTTCAGGTCTGGAGGAGAGACTTGCCTGCTCACGGTCGGCTTTTAAAGAAGGCGCTGCAGAAAGTGTGCTGTGCTTTGCGCTGATGTCAGGGACGGATCCTGTGGAGGAAATCGATGCTGGGATCTCCTCCGACAGGCCAGGGGTGGACTCTCCCGAGCTGGAACCCAGAAAGCAGGACCTCTGCAGGGGCGAGGAGTGGAGACGCTCCAGTATGACCCCAGACTGCGAGGACAAGCTGGTGGCCTCTCTGCAACCTGCCATAATATGCTGCAAGAACAAAGGCACGTTATAACTCCAGTGTACTTCATTCATGGAGTCTGTTTAACTGTCATGTCTTGGCTTCACACGATTATTTAAACGAATCTGTTTGAGACGTTTACAGGTGAAATCTGCAGCTGTGGTTTTACTTTCAATTCTATTGTTATACTCTATATACTGATACTACTCTATCTACTGTAACATGACAGTTTCCCTCACGGCATCAGCAAAGTAAATCAATAAAAAATAAATAAATAAATAAACTCTAAGGTAACTAAGTTGTCTGACTTCAGGCAGGCAGGGGCAGCTTAGCCTGGCTAACGTGAACTAGCCATTGGTCAGCTAACATTTGAGTTAGCCGGCTGTTAGCCGGCTGTTAGCTCACCTCGCCCCGCTCCGACCAGTACGGGTCGAACACGATTTTTCCCTTTGGTGAATTTTTTAAGGCTTCTATAGTTTCCCATCGTAGATGTTCAGCAGGCATCACGACCGACGAGAAAGCCAGAAACAGAAAATACTAACTATCGGTAACGTCAAGCTAAAATTTTTTGAACCGCCTGATGGGGGTTACATAAATTACAATCCGACCAGAAACCGCACACCTACTGCATGAAGGCTCTACGGTTCCGGCTCGGCCATAGAGCGTTTGTCTATGGTTTATGTTCTATATTTTGTTCGTGGTTTAGAAACTAATAAAAAGAGCACTACACACGATATAATCTTTACAATGTAATAACAAGATTTATTTTACTAATGAGAGTATATTTCTGTGTAGTTGTCTCAAATGGGAGAACCGGATAGTGTTGCAGTCCCGAGGTGGTCTGTCAAATCTCCTCTATTCGTTTAACTTATAAAAATACTCAACTCTCACTCCAGAACTTCAAAGCTGATTGCAGTGTGACATATGGACAAAAAAAAGCCATTCACTGATATGCATTACATGTAATTCTTTCACCTGGCCCACAGTGCTGTTACAACGCCAACTTAATTATAAATGAAACGAAATAATTTTGGTGCATGAAATTAATGCCGAGTTAAAAAACAGACCCAGGTAATTTGTAAATTATCGTAAATTTTGTTTTAGAAGGTTTTAATGTTTGGAAATGAGCAAGGATATCTTGAATTACTCAGTTCTCAAAGGGGTTTGGCATGAGTAAGATTACACGTCAGCACGGGAGTTGACTCCTATATAAAATACTTAATAGAGTCTTTTTACTTACCTTACTGTGGTTGTATGGTAAATATATTTTATTTCTGGTTTTCTGTCAGAACAATGTAGACATTTTGTCACTGGTGAGTGAGTTTTCAAATTTAGGGACATGAAAGATGAAAACAATGCCATCAGAATCAAGAAGTGTGCAGAAAAGTTATTTATTTAAAACCATATAAATAAATCCGAGGTAATTAAAAACAAACAAAAACATTTTAATAAAAAGAAAACTTTATTCATTTCATAGATAGTATAAAACTCAGTAAATGTAAATTTGATCTACTACAGTGTTTTGGGAATGGATGAATGCTGGCCAGGTTGGTGAATTTATCAGTCAGCTTGGAAGCAAAGAGTCACCAAATACGTTTCCATATGAGGTTTTGAGAAACTGAACGTAGTTGTGCAGGCTGCGGTTTGTAGAGTCTGCCTGCTCCAGTCTGTCCTTCATGTTCTGCAGCTGACTCTGGAAACGACGCTCCATCTGAAGGAAAACACACCAAAAAAAATGATTTTAAAGAATTTAGATTTCCAGTTTTTATTACTGGTCACAGAAAGAGAACCCGTACATAGTTTCATCCAACATTAAAATGAATCAACATCTTCTCCAAGCACTTCATCCTGTTGAGAACTGACAGTATTGGACTCGAGGAGGGACAGAGTGACGTACCTCCTCCTTGCTTCGCTGTAGCTGACTCAGCTCTGCTTTGGCTCGGCTCAGCTGGCTCTGCAGGTCCAGAGCTTTAGACTGGGACACTCTCTCTTTGGCCAAAACCCTCTGCATGCCGTCATCAACCTGCAGACGAGCTGAAGTTTGGCTCACTGTGTTTACGTGAGTTGCAGGATTATATATAACAAAACTCTCATTTTCTTTACCTTAACTTTACCTGAACAAAATCCTCACCAGGGTCAGTAAATTAATGATTATATTTATGCTATGTAATTATTTATCATAACATGTAAACACACCTAATTGGGGTATTGGAAATTAGCACAAAGACAACCACAATAACACCTTCAATGAACTGCAAAAGCAACAGCAAGACACTAGAGTTGGCACCTGCATCTGGATTTCTTGTGACAGCTGCTACTTCATGGAGACAGAACATTGTAAATCAGACTGAACTGTGTGGTCTTCTTCACCCACATCTCTGCTTTCTTCAGTGTTTTGTGAATAAAACAAAGTGTTATATTCTGTCAGATCATTAAGCTCCAGCTCTGAGCCTGGATCATGGTTTAAGCTGTTACATGTTTTTTGTTCTGTGGACGCTGATGGACAGATTAAAGAAGTGACATGGTTTCAGACCTGTCTCTGTGCATCGTCCAGAGTTTGCTGCAGCTGTCTGGACAGGATGCTGCACTCACAAGTCTTCTCCTCCAGCTGCTGCTGAATGCTGCGGATATCAGCTTCCTTTGAGGTGAGAGCCTGAGACATGTCTTTGTTTTCTACCTTCACGTCCTCCAGCCTCCTACAAACAAACAAAACACAGATCGGCAGCTGCCATTCAAACATTTCATGCATGTATGTTTATATTGATAATTTATTTTTCAGAGAGGGTTCTGTAAGTGTCTGTACCTTTCTAAGTTCTGAATTTTCTCTTTGAGAACGTTGTTCTCCTCCTGCAGCAGCAGGTTCCTCTGCTGAAATGTCTCCAGCTGAGAGCCTTGCTGTTCCACCTGCGAAGGAACACAATTAACAAGCAGCACAGGGTCAGCGAGGACAGAGATCCACCTCTGTGAGGCGTCCTGACAGTCTAAAGGTCTGAAACACTGGACGTATAATTCAAGTCTAGCTGGAAAAATTTCTGTTTACGTGTATATATTCTTTCACATTAAAAAAATAAAGGAAATCTTCTTGTTTAATCCAGTTAGGACAATTAGACCACGTCATGCTTTGGTGCCCTCTGGTGGTAACATCAAAAATGACACAAGGATTCAGAGGTGAATGGGCTGAATAGGTCACATGGACTGCACTGCCTTTGTTTCATTAGAGGGTAGATTCAGCTCATTTGTCACCTCTTACACAAGAGCCAATGAAAATATTAGGCATGTTTAATGTAACTGGAACTCCAATAAACAAGCTGTGGAATACATAAACCTGTTTCCTCCAACCATCAAAGCTAAAACACACAGCGTCTCCTGGGCTGTTCTGTACCTTGTGTCTGACTTCAGAGAGGGCAGAGCTGTGCTCCATATTCCTCCTCTCGTGGGCGTCCACCTCCTGCTGGGCGTCTCGGAGCTGCTGCTCCGTCCTCCTCAGTCTGTCAGGCAGCGTCTCGAGCTCTCTGAGCCGGCCCAGCAGTTCCCTCCTCACGTGCTCCCTCTCCCGTTCCAGGCTCACCTTCACGTCCCGCATCTCCTGCTGCGTCATCTCCAGCTTCAGGCAGTGCTCTTCTGATTCCAGACGTGCCTGCTGGACCTGCACGCAGAGGCATGAGCACGGTAAACTTCAACAGATTTTTAGCCAGTTGTTTTGGTTAGTTCTCGTTTATTTGCAGTTTTAGGTGTAGAGTGAAGCAGCATCACTGAGAGTCAGACGGTACCTTCTTCTTGTATTTCTCCACCAGGTTTTCATACTTTTTGATTGATGACTTCAGCTGACGGGCTTCAGACTGAAGTCCCCTGAGTTTCTCATCACTTGACGTCAGCTCACCCTGCACAGGATGTATGTTTACAATATAGTAAAAAATATAGTTCTTAACGACATAACGTGATGTATAGGTTTCATTTGATTGAATAAATGTTTGTGAAAATGAGAAAATGATCAGATGATCAGATGAAATGAATAGGAAGTTGTGGAAAATCTCACAGCTGCTGTACCTTGAGTCGCTGGTTGTCCAGCTTGGTGGAGGCGTTTCCAGCGCTGAGATGATGAAGCTGATCCCTGAGCTCCTCCCTCTCTGCCCGGCTCTTCTCCTCCGCTGAGCGAAGCTGAGAACTCAGCTCGGTCACCTGGCTGCGATGGAAGCAGGTACAGTGCTGTTGGATCTAAATCGTCTAAGTGTCATTATTCACGTAATTCATCCGATCAGATTTTTTTCATGGAATCAAAATGCTGATGTGAAAATGCGACACACATGTGGTCGTGCACATCATGATGTTTCTGAGTGCACTCACAGTCGGAGAGCAGAGAGCTCCTCTTCCATCTGTCCTTTAGCAGCTGCCTCTTTAGAGTGTCGCAGGCACCAGTCACTGGATGTGGACAGAGCTTGAGCCAACTGGGTTTCCTTCAAAATAAAACACAAAAAGGTCTCCAAATTATTTTTAATGTTTTAGTTTTTCAATTTATTGCATGTCTGGAATTGGTTTATATTTTAGGATCTGATAAAGTTTTTTTCTCTCCTTACTTCAGTTTGAAGTTGTGTGATAAATAAAAACCGTTCATGTCATTACTCTTGAAAACATCCTCACTTTACTCTTAGGGCCTAAAACTTTTACACAGTGCTGTAAATTTCAGAAACTCCTGAAAAAGACATCACGTTAACGCCGGCGAGCAGGAAGATTCTCAGTATGGACAAACAAACTCAACAAACGGGAAACTCTCACGACACGTCCGCACCGTCATCAGCTGCATGTGCTCCACAATATCAGCCATTATGTGCCTTCAAAGGCTTCGGTAGCCTGTCCTCACTTCTGTATTTGTTAGATGTGTGTTTCACTGGAACATTGCTACTGAACCAAGAGGCCGGCTGAACTTCCTTTGAACTTGATTTGCATAAAAGCGTGTGATCAGACAAGACATCGGCACCAGTGAGAAAACTCATTTGCATGCAGGATAAACCACAGAGAGGTCTGTGGATCAGCCGCAGGAACTGGAGCCTCGTCTGTAGAAAGACGTGTTGCCTGTAGTGTCTTGAAACTCGGTGCAGCACCAACACACACGCTGCAGCAGAAGTCACGGTGACCGAGAAAATCACAATAAGTAAAATTAAAATGATCTGAAATGTTAGATCACACGCCGGGTGACTGAGAAACAGTAATAAAATATCTACTTTAGTGATTTGAATAAACTTATCTTTTGATCTAGGAGAGAGTAAACAACACAAGGAAATCTTTCACTACACTGTAAATAACCATTTAGAAAGAGAAACTATATCTTAATGAGCAGCCTCTGACACATTAGTGTTTGCTGTTTGATTATTATATTGCAGATGGACATATTGGCTGCTGGGGGACGTAGCAGTTTTACCCTCGCTCTGCTGCTCTGTGACTTTCAGACCTTGCAGCGTGCAGCTCTGAGCACTGACCTTCTCCTGAAGTTTTTCTGCGAGCTCTCTGACGGACTCCTCGGCTCGCTCAGCCCGCTGGGTCAGCAAAGCCAGAGCTTCCTGGTCTCGCCTCCCCTGCTCCTCCTCCTTTTCCTCCTCTTCTTCCCTTTGCTGCCTCTGAGTCTGCAGTTCCTCCTGCAGAGCCTGGAGCTCCTTCCGCTGCTGCTCCTGGCTCTGCTGCATCCTCTGCCCCACATAGAGAGAAGGTTTAATAAAGACCCTCACATTACAGATATGCAGTTCATATTCTGTAGCTTGGTTAAAGTTTTTGGACTGAGATAAAACTGTTCCCAGTTTGTCCTGTGAATTATTCTGAATAATTAAGTGGAGAGAGAGCCTTTACCAGGGGAAACTGTAGATACGTAGCAGTTCACCTGTTTGTATATTTACATAAACATATCATTTGAAAGAGCATATAATCACTTAAAATGTTGTAACTTGCTTTGCTCTTCTGTTTTTGGATTTGTTTTGCCTGAGGGTGCAGGTTTTGTAATCCCAGACCTGAATCTGAGCAGCAAGTTGGGCCTTTTCAGCTTCTGCTCGGTGCAGCTGAGACTCCAGATGGTCGCGTGTCGACTCCAGGATTCTTGAAAGCTCCTCCGTCGTCTTCACATTGTCCTGCCATGACCGAGCGAAGCAGAGGGTGAGGGGGAGTTTCTATTTGTGGACACCTGTAGATGAACCTGTGTCTGACTATGTGAGAGACATCAGCCTTTTTCTAGCAGACCTTGATTCAAAGACACAGTTCAGTTATAATTCTTAACCTTTTCAAAGTCCAGATGCTCAGCCAGCTTGGACGCCTCTTTCTCCTTGTTGGTGAGTTTGGCCAAAAGTCGCTGCAAGAAACAAGAAAAAGCTGCTGTGATGTTACCAGGTCGCAGGTGAACGTAAGAATGAAGAGACAGACAGCATCATGTGTCACTCACAATGTTCTCTGCTTCGCAGTCGGCCAGTCTCTTCCTTAATGCGTCTTTCTGTTCTGACCACACCAGTGAATCTCTCTGTGGATACAAGAGTGCAAGCATCAGCCACATCACTGTTTGTTTGTGCTGTAATTTCTGGTATTTACCTCGAGAATCAAACCGATTACTTCCACTATTAAAGAATCTGCTGGTTATTGTTTTGATTGATTGTCTTTAAATCGCTTGTTCTGTTTAACAACAGACAGATTATTCGAATTGTTGCTGGTGCATTTATTGATCATCTGATTGCTTTATTGTTTAGCAACTGTAAAATAAACTTGCTGTACCTCGTATTCACTCCACTCTCTGAGGAGCTCTCGAAGACTTTGATTTGTGTTGTCAAACATCTCTATCTTCTCTAATAACAAGTCCTGCTGTCGTCCCAGCGAAGCCGCGTGTAACTTTGACAGCCGCTTGTCCTAAAAAATAAATCAGTATATAAAGATATATCAATATACAGCAAAATAAGTCCCCATCATCATCACTGTGCATGCGTCCTTCATCCTCCTGACCAGCCGTGTGCACTAAATGATCATTTGATTCCAGATGTACCTTAGCGAGGCTGTCGATAGTTGCCTTCAGGGCTGTCAGCTGATTAGCTACTGCTACGCCGTCGATTTCTGCCTCTACGAGCGCCCTCAGGAGCACGTCGGTCTCTCTGTGTTGACCTCTAGAATCCGACCTGCAAGCAAGATGGAAGAAAATCAACTGAGATACCAGTGTGCGCCGACAGCTGTCATCACGTGGAACGCATCTGTCACAGGTCTGTAGCTTTTCTGTTGTTTTTGTTTTTCTTTGCTGGGTTAAGTTACAACAGAAAAGAGTCTCTTTAAATGCTGCTCGCACACTGCTGCATCAAAATAAAAAAATCTAATACAGTCACATATAATATGACAGCATTTTACTGCAGAACAAGTAGCTGTGTTTATTTCCTTCAGCAGGATTCTGAATGGACTTTCCCTTGTAAAGGAGTATTTTTAAACAGTGGCATTAGTAGTTTTACTTTTCCTCAATTTCGTTGTACTTTTGTACAAAGTATGATTGTGCAATGACAATAAAGATTTATCTTATCTAATACTTTAACTCCAGTAAAGGCTCTGGGTACTTTTCCCACCACTTAACATTTATGATGCCGAATCTAAATCCGCCATTGTATTTTACCACAGTGAGAAATTCCTTCTGTCTTCCCCACAGCAGGTTTTATTTCCTACACCTGCTCCATAAAATATTACTCAGGGACAAACTGCAGCGCTGATTAACAAACACAGTTCACCAAATAAAACAGCACATGTACAACAGTTTTTCAGTAAAAAGAAAAGACTTTGAAAATTGCACTAATTCCTGTTACTTGTTCAGTTTTTTTTAAATTTGACTGTATTGTTTTGTGGGCAGATACAACATTCTGTTTAATCTCTGGTTTTCTCTCTGTACAATGACAAAAACACACTGATGTCTGCTAAAACCATCAATGGCATGTCTGACAGTTGAAGTGTCCACCAAAAGAAGACATGCCAGTGAAAAATAAAACGTCCCCTGCATTTGTTGACGTGGCTCTTACTTCTTTAAACGGCGACTGGCTTCTTGCTCTCGGAGTAGGACGCTGAGGTTTTTGGACACCGCATCCACCTCTTCTTCCTGCGCTTCTCCATCATGCTGACATCCGATCCCACTTCCTGGCTGATGCTGCACTCGGCTTCTCTGATCACAAGACACAAACGTGAAATCAAATTCTTATAACAAAATGTACAACAGGGCTGTACAATAAATAATCTGTGCTGAATTCTGCAATCAAGCCAGGGGCTGAAATATTCTCTGAAAGGGAAAGATATCCCAGCTCTGAAATACTTAAAGTGTTCCATACTGCCCAATTCCCTAATAATAACAGATGCTTTATTAATATCTTCCATTGCCTCCAGTCTGAGCAAATTCATAGTATTAACAACCTTTACATGTTTGGAACATGTTTATTGGTAAATAAGCCATAAAATGAGATTATTGTTTTGTTTGACTATATTCAGGACTCAATGCAAACCTGTCCTGTTAGAGGACAGCATGGAAGTGAGAGATAAACACTACAGTATGAAGAGACCTGGCACTTGGATGAGCCCCCATCTCTTCGGCAGGACAGTCTTCCTGGAGGAATCCACGGCGACCGGACCTTCGGCCTCCCTCCCGCTCCGTTCACCTGGGCATCTTTTGTCCTGTTCTGAAGAAAAAGGATACAGAGTCCTCAGGTACACATGTAAGACTTACTGCAGCATCCTCGTAATAATTTAGACTATTTAATTATAAACTGTAAAAACGTTGTTAAAATTGAAAAAAATGACAAGGTGATACATCACCAACACCTCCTGCAGAGGAGTAAAACCCCAAGACACAAAACACACAGCATGTTTTATGTCCATTTTAGATTCTTTTGCATCTCTTTGTGGACGTTTTACATGTATTTGTGGTCATTTTGCGTGTCTTCGTCATTGTTTTTAGTCTCTTTGTAGTCGTTTTGTGCCTCTGTGTGGTCATTTTGTGCCTCTCTGGTCGTTTTGAGCGTCTTTGTGGATGTTTTGTGTCTCTGTAGTCATTTTGCGTGTCTTCGTTATTGTTTTTAGTCTCTTTGCTTCTCTGCCCGGCAGGTAACTCACTTATAAGAAACTAAGAAATCAGTGCAGCTTGAGTCAGGTTACCTGGGTGATGAATTTCACGCATTAGCTACAAAACAATGTACTATGCACTGAGGATATTTAAACTTTGACCACCAGACGAATGTCAGCGGTGAAAAGGTGATCTATGAAAACGTCCACCTCTGTTTCCAGTTTAATAAACTAGTGTAATAACCTGTGGGGTGTTGCTGGGACTCCTCCTCATATGAACATGTACAGGTGTGGTCTCCGGTACGTGGACGTGAACCGGTGGCGGCGGTGGTGGAGAATCCCGAGTTTTCATTCTTCCGAGATGTCACAGCAACATTCAGACTGCGTGTTGGATCAACTAACACCAAACCAAACAAGTAATAAACCCCGGTAGCTCATTATTAGCGCGCTAAGTTACATGTTTCCACGGTAAATCTCGACTTTTGTCTGCGGAGCTGACGGTTGTTTGGATCGACAAACGAGCCCGCTGATTGGCTCGTTTGCAAGATCTCGTTCTTTGATTGGTGGAGGAGAGTTTTCGACAAGCGTTACCAGTGGTAACCATTGAAAGTAACGCGCAATGCTGCATTCACGGAATGCTGGCAAAATAGGAAAAACAGAAAAGACCCGTTTTCCGACTTGGGAGTTCTCTCATTTCTCCAAGGTGTAAGAAGTACTCAGAATCGTTACTTAAGTTAAAGTAACGGTACCACAGTTTAATAATTCTTAGCAGCAAAATATATTTTGATTTTACTTGTCTCTTATCTTTGCTTTTGTATAATTTTAGATATATTAAATAAAGTATAAAAATAAAAAGAATTCAAATAAATAAAGACTTAAAACAAATTGAAATAATAAAAACAATCAAATTAAGTGATAATTAAAGACAGTCTTCAGTTGCAGTATTTTACTGTTGTAGTTTTAACAGTTTTATTCTACAGCTGGATTGATAAGTCCAGTGGTTCCCATCATAGGTCTGGCCCCTCCAAAGAGTCACGAGACAAATCTGATGGGTTGAGAGATGATTAATGGGAGAGGAAAATCGCTCTCTCTTGCAAACCTTGTAGTCACACCAAAGAATTAGATTCTTTTGTTGTGTCACATATCTGCAGCAGTTTGTTACCAAGTAAAACCAGATATAAACAGTGTGTAGCTCCTATGGAATCAGTTGAATGAACTGTATTTTATTTTTTGATATACCTGCCAGCAGTGGTACATTTGCAACTATTCTAGCCCACAGTTTGTTGACATACTGTAAGTGGGAGATATTGTCAGCTGTGGTGGGAGAAGCAGTCACATCCTTTACTGAAGTACTAAAATATCAATGTGAAACTACTCTAGTACAGGTGAAAGTCCTGCATCAATTATACTTTAGCAAAATGGGGTTGCAGATGGTAGGGTCAGAATGTGGAGTCAACAGCATGAATCCATGAATTCAACCTGCTTTGTGTCAGAAGTCCAGGCTGCTGGTGGTGGTGTGATGGTGTGAGGGATGTTTTGTTGATTCAGTTTGGGCCTAAATACAAATAGTCGTGGTTTGAAAGCCACATCCTCAGAGAAAGTTGAGTATGGTTTCTGATCCATTTATGGCCACAGTTTACCATCTTCTAATGTCTACTTCCAGCATGACAATGCTCCATGTCACAAAGCAAAAGGCATCTCAAACTGGTTTCATGAATGTGATAGTGAATTCAGTGAACGTCAGGGGCCTCCCCAGTCTCCAGACCTGAATTCAGTAGAACACCTCTGGGATGTGGTAGAACAGCAGATTGGCAGCTTGAATGTGCAGCTGATAAATCTGCAGAAACAATAAGATGTGATCATGTCAACATGGAGCAGAACCTCAAAGGAAGGTTTCCAGCATGTGGTGGAATCCATGAGAGCAAAGGGAGGAAGTACCCGGTGTTAGTGCTCTGTGAGTGTATGTAAAATATTAATCTGTAAAGAAACTAGAAATTATAACTGATAGCTAATATATAACTAAAATGACTTTTCTACTAAAGTAAATTCCATTTTAACAGTTATCTAACGGTTGTGCTGCGATGTACGCAGTTGGAAGGAAATGGTTGCGATGACTGTGCTTCCTGTTTCATTTCACGGCACTTCCGAGTACTAGCTAGCCTTAAGAGCAAGCTAACGCTCAATTTTTTAGTTATTAGTCGCGTCTTCAAGTTCACTAATCATCATATGTCTTTGTAGTATATGGTTCTTGACCGAGTTCACACACTTCAGTGATAAATCTGATGTACTTTCGATTGGTATTTGACAAGCAAACGACACTCGTCGATGCAACGCGTCAGCTAAAAACAAAGCTGCTAGCTTTAGCCGTCCATGTGCGTGCAAAGCAGCGATGAGACGCAGACGGATCCCGCGGCTGCTGCTGCAGCAGCTGCAGAGGTTCATAATAATGCACTATATTTTCTTTGTACTCCTCTTTCATCCCGCTGCGTATCAGCCCGGTGAAGCGTGCGCTGCCGCCGCGGCGGAGGAGGGGGGAACCAGCACCGACACCCTGATACTGTGCAGGGCGTGCGGACACGAGCTGGCGGTCGGGGCGAACATCCACTTTGTCCCCAGCCAGCTGGCACTGTCCAGCCGCAACGACACGCTGGTCGGGGGCCGACGGGTTAACGTCCAGCTTTTTGAAAACCCCCACGGACACCAGTTTGAGGTGATCACGTTCAGAAAAGCGGACGTTACCCAGCACTGGCCGGCAGATAAACACTTCTCCTGGTTCCCGGGCTTCTCGTGGACGGTGGCCACCTGTCCTCGGTGTAAAACTCATTTAGGTGGGTAAGAAGCCAGGAGCGGTGCCAAGTAAAATTAAACATCTTTAAAATCTTCAACTCAGTTCAAAACAAGTCAGCTGTTACCAGGAGCACCTTGAATACACTTCGTCACCACAAAGTGTAGTCAGTAAATTAATTCATGCAGACTGAAATAAACTTAGAAACTAAAAACTTTGATTTGTTCCATATGTGTTATAATCAAGATTTTTAGATCTTAACACTTAACTGTCTCAATTATGGAACAAATATCTTTAGACAATAGAGATACGATGATTAATTGATCATTGACGGAAAATGATAATTGAATTTTTTTTTTTAAAGCAAACTACTAAACACTTGACTGGTTCCAGCTTCTCAAATTGTGAAGATTTGATGCTTTTCTTTGTCATACCTCAGAGTAACCTGAACTTCTTCCACTGTTAGATGTGTTGTAATGGGAATTTTTTTAATTTCTGATATTTTTATAGGCATAATAATTAATCGAGAAAACAACTTACAGATTAATTGATAATGAAAATAATCACTAGTAGCAGGCCTATTGAATAGTACATCAAAATCAAAGATGAAGCAAGAAATCTTTGGAAATGTACTTGTACCTATGTCATATTTGTTATAGTCTGGATTTAGTAAAGGAAATTATGAAGCAAATAAGTCAAAACTAAAATTAGGTAAAATATTCTTAAGGAATACACACTTGATTTTTATGAGATACTTTTGCCATAATTTATGATCAGGATTTATGTCATAATTGGGAGCAAGTGATGAATTAAAGTCTCATCTCACAGAAAAACTTGTTGAAATCCATGTGCTGCATTATAAGATATTTAATGTGGCGCTTTATTAACATTTTAAAAAAAAGTCACCATTTGTGTTTTAGATAACTTATTTTTTTGTTGTTTCTGATTCCAGGTTGGGCCTTCCAGCCCGGCGACTGGCCAGATACAATCACAAAAACCAAATTTGAGGAGTCGGATCACACCTTCTTGGCTTTAATCACCCATCGACTGTTAAGAGAAGACTTTGCTTCGAGCCTGCTAATGACTCCAAAATCCTTCATGAGTTGATGGACTTTTGACTGTGTAATTAACCCAGGTGCCTTTGCTGCTACCTTTTTTAAAAAAAATAAGTTTCTATGCACCCCCTCGGTTTGAAGACTCCCACACGTGTATACACAGTAAGTTTTATTATTGTAACAAAGCAAGTTGTACACCTCAAATTTAAAACAGTTTCTTTTCCCCCCAGCGGAAAAGGAAAGGGTGATTAGATGTAAATTCTATGAGATAACAGGTGTTTTTTTTTTAACCCATGAAGCAGTGGGGGCCAAAATTTACAAGCTTGTTTTTTTTTCCATTTTGTTCTTTATTAAAAATGTCATTTCAAATCTCATGGATATCTGTAAAACAATACAATGAAAAGAAAAAAAAAGTCCCATAGAAATGATGTCAAAATAACCACTCTCCCCAATAACCAACATACTCCTGCCCCTCCCCAGCTTACCCCACCCCCCACCCCAAACATTACAAGTCAAAGGAATGAGCTGGTACTCTTTAACCACATAGGGGAAAAATAACAGTTTTTTCAAGGGATCAACGCCCCACCTGAAAAAAAAAAAAATTATATGGGGGAAAAATATTGAGAGGTTTGCTAGCACTAGGTCACTACACCATGGCTTTAGTCAATTTACCACACAACCTTTAACAGAAGGAATTCTGTGTGAGTTATCTTCAAATTCTACTCAGGGTGCCGTGCTGATTCTATTTTTATTCTTTTTTTATTATTATTTTTGAGATGACTTTGGGGATGACGCTCACAATTCAGGGCAAAGTGCCATTGGCCTTAGATGAGTCAAAGGAGAACATAACATGGCACCAACAGGTGAAGAGGCTTCAGAATGGAAAATGAAGCACACACAATTTAAAAAAAAAAAAAAAAAAAAAAAAAAAAGTAAAAAAAAAAAAAAAATTAAAACCTTTGCTCCCGAACATGAGTGGAAAAACCAAACAGGGAATAGAAGGTTGAGGGTCTGGGTAGATGATGTTACTTCTTAGTCGTCTTCTCCTTCGTCATCCTGAAAGATAGAAGATATCACACAGTCAGTGCATGTTGAAAAACTACTGCTAATAACACCTCTTTTCAGGACTTTTTTTCACCTCTCCATCTTCTCCATCATCCTCTTCATCCTCTTCTCCATCTTCATCTCCCTCCTCATCAATGTCCTCCAGACCCTCCTCATCCTCTTCATCGTCCTCACCTTCACCCTCTTCGTCGTCCATGTCAGGAACCTAAGGATAACAATCACTTTCAGTACTTCTGTCTCTCTTATTGTGGGACACTGATATCAGGGGAAACTGATATGCCAAAAACAAGAATACACTGAGCATCGAAATAACCACCGAATTTGCCGGACACAAACATACCAGGTAGTACTGCAGAGGGTTCGGCCAGATGTCGTCTTTAATGACCTCACCGAGCTCATCTGCACCAGCGTCGGCATGATCAGTGAACCAAGTGAAGAAGCTCTCTGGCTCTTCATGTTGCCTCTTCCTTCCTGCTTTGTTCTGTGTCTGGCTGGAGCGCTTGGTCAGGTCCTACAAACACATGGAGACAAATAAAAATGACTTACTGCTGAAAACTTACACTATGCAATCCCTCAATTAGCTCAGGTCAGGTCATGCTGCTTTGGTGCAATTCAAAACATAAGTTGGAAATTTTCTGGATGAGGATCATAAGAATGATACCTAACCGCTTACAAGTCATACCACCCTTTAGTCTCATTTTCTGAAATAAAAACTCAGAAAGACATACATACCTTTCCTGATTTCCATTTGATTTCTGTTGACTTTGAAGATGGATCTCCACTCTCGTTCAGATGGAACTCTTTGGAAAGTACTTTGTTTTCGAAGTACGGATTTTCGTCGAAATACTAGAAGACAAAACGCACTAAGGTCAGAACACAACAAACAACTTGTACTTCCACGTTGTGTGTGTGCGCAACATTACAAGACTTACAAAATCTATTCTGTAGCCTGACTTGATGTCTTCAAACTCTGTCACCTCCACTCGGCTCAGGTAATGAAGTGCTTCTTCATCTTCCTCCCCCAGTAGGGCAGATACTGCAGGGAAGCACATTTTACAAACCAAACATTAACTTTATTTCTAACTTTAGTCATTGTGATCTAAAGGCCTTCCGTAGGCTACAACAATAAATACCTTGTGGATGGTTGACAAACGTGGTGACCCAGAAGTTGGGGATTTTGGCGATCAGTTCTGACCTCTTCTGAAAGAATGGCTGACGGAGTTTGTTGTATTTCTGTTCTACTTTGAGGATCTCCTCACTGGCTTGCTCGTTCAACCTGAAGGGGGGAGGGGCGTAAATAAAAACCAAATTAAATAATAGTTTAGCTTGTTTATGGTGACTGACATACAAAGTCAAAAAACAAAACATTTCATTCACATGGACGTCACATAGTGCACCTTGGAGGACAGAAACTGTGGGTTTTCATGCCACCCAGACATTACAGCATCTGATTTCACTAGTTACTCCCACTTCCTTTAAAAATAATTTAGTAATCCAACCACCCCCTTGAGTATCATTCCTACAAGGACAAGGTGTATCATCCATAATTTACAAAAATGTAACAACTTTGTATTACCTGTCAATTTCATTTTGAACTTCGTCAATGTGTTCAATAGCTTCTTGCTGCTCTTTCTCTGTGGGGGGAAAAAATGCGTGAGAAAATATGCATAACTTATTGCATATGCATAATAAACATGAAGGCCATATGAGTGGAAAAATTAAAAGTTAAAAATAAAAAGTCAAATATCTATCCCTCAGAGTTTTTTTTTTCAATCCCCGCAACTAAGTTTACTGCAACTACTAAGATAGCAGGCTACTATGGTAGCAGGCTTTTCCAATCACTTCGGTGTTCACAGTAAATAATAAACCTTTAGTATGCGGTAGGTAGTGGTAGTTGTCACGATATCTGACAGACTAACAGCCGGGCACCGCCGGAGGTTAAGGCAATGTGAGCGGCCAATAGCTGCAGCTCTAGCGGCTCAGACACTCTCCGTTTCCTGCCGGCTGCTACCGACAAGGCCGCGTGGTTTAAATGTGGGACATCGGACTGCACACACACAGAGCCGCGATAACGTGAGACACCATGCTAGGACAGATGCCAGAATAGACCCCCTTAACTGTCAAACGCCTGCTTATGCGGCGAAGTCCCGGCTCGAGTTTTATAAATATTAATAAATAGCTAGTCTGACAGAATATGGGGCTGGTGGATTTAAATGCATCTTGGCCAGTAACAAAACATAACGTCGTCAGCTAGCGTTAGGTAACATTACAACAACAACACTAGCTGGCTAGCTGCTAATGCCCAAATGAACGAGGCAACTTTTCCGGTTGTTAAACACAATAATAGCCACGTGAGCTTATATTGGCCAGTCTGGGGCAATTTTACAACAGCGCACAGAACAAATGATCCCCCTGCATCGCATACGGCCACTCAGACAGTAGCCATCGACATAACTGGCCACGCTGATGATGCTAAATTACCTAGCTAACATGGCCTCTCAGCACCGGTCTGAACTGAACAACAGCAAGCTGGAGTAGCGGCATGCTAATAAACGCGTTAGCTGGCGAGCTAGCTGCTGTTAGCGAAATGTGAATACACGCAACAGCAGCGGCGGCCAACCGCAAATAAGGTCCAGGGGCGTTAAGCAAAATCAAAGCAATACAGAAAATTATTATTAACATTAATGTACCCCATGGTAATGCAAATTATGTTAGAGAAGAAAGTGAAAATGGCGGTGAACAGGAGGCCGCCATTCCCCCTTACCGGAGGTTTCGTCCGCTCCGTCATGGTTCGAGTTCAGCTCCTTTTTACTCACTTTTGCCGCCGAGGCCGACATGTTTTCGCAAGCTGGGGTAACTTACAGACGTCTGAGAGAATAGCTAGTAGCTTTGAATCCGGTTTCTCCCCGAACAGGAGAACGTTAATTCGGCGTAAAGTTCAGCGTGGAGAAGCCAACAACGTGCTGCTTTCCACACAATGTAGCTGCCGAGGAGCGAGGAAGTCACAGCAACCGCCGCTCACGCGCTCCTTTCATTACGAACGCGCCTCGCCGAATGGAGCAGAGACGAGCTCCGCCTCTCAAAATAGGTCTCACTACTCGGCTCCAATTTGCTCATTTACCACTGTCTCTTCTCTTAAAATCATCCCCAGAATGAACCAAACCTCAAATCATTCTTTGTTTCTATTTCATAGGCGATTTCTAAATTAATTGGGGACAAAAAATACGTTTATTCAGGCAAGGCCAAAGCTTCAGTTGGACCGACTCGCACTTGCGCACTTTAAAAAAAAAGATGCTGAATGTCAGTTGAAGTTGAAGCCTCATTCTGGTGGTCAGTGCTAATTAGTTACGGTTTGACCCGAGCTAATTGTTTGTTTTGGATCAGAAAAGACTGAATAAACAAGACATTTGAGTTTAGATTAAAATCACGTCTGAATAATAGCTTTGTGCTAGCCCATTCTGTGAGGGGGACCGTTAAGCTAGTGGACGTGTATTAGCCTAATTACCAGAAGTGCATAGCGAGTGTGTCTGTTCACGTCTTTATGTAACTCATACATTAATGGCTTTCAGTCAGTCGTCTGTCAGCTTGAGCTCGCCGGTCTCCATTGTCCATTTGACAGGGAAACAAAGAGGACAGGAGGACATCAACAACCACAGGGCTGTCATGTATGCTTGTATGCAGACAAGTGTACATGCGGGGTTTGGATACATTCACAGTGCCGGCAAACCTCTATGTCCAGGATCATATTCCGCACACCAACAGCTGCTCTTTCATTTTCCACCCCCTGCATGTATGTTGACTGCTATCAGTATGGTTTTAGATGTCTTTTACACCCTCTTCTTATCAGCAGGTTTAACAAATCAGCTAAATTCTGCAGGCTGGTCTCCGTCTTGTCCCAAAGAGAGCAGCAGCAGCAGCTCTGTTTGTTTTTTGGTTGGTGACAGCGCAGGAACATGTGGTCATGCAGCGGCCAATGCCGAGCCCAGAGCAGGCGATCAGTACTGTCAGACTATCAGGAGCAGCAGTGCTGGCACCGGAGAGGAACTCTGCCGTCCCCCTGCAAAGAGAAACCCCCCTAAAAGAGAGAGAGAGAGAGTGAGAGAGGGGGGATTTGGTTACAGAGCGGAGGATGAGGATGCAGTGGGAAGGGGATGTTGCAGAGGAGGCTGCAGGGAGGCAAAAACAAACAGGAGGACAGGCTGTGTGATCCAGGTCTCAAGATGTAGGAGCTGCATCAGAAGAGTCCTTGGTCAGAGTGTGTGTGTGTGTGTGAACGCACCATAACATCAGGGGACTTGTTGTATTTCAAGGATAGTGAAGGTGGAAAGGCGCAACCTGAGAAGCCCCCACCACCTCCACAGAGGATGACAAATTAGTCCTTATTCAGCAAGGAGCGAGAGCATCACTCTGAGGTTAGTGAAGTGCAAAGTCATACTGTCTCCACCTGATTCGAACGTGCTGTTCTTACTTAGTCCAGGTCTTCTTTAGCATGTGTTTTTCTCCTCTCCTCTGTGCAGCACTGTCATCTGTGATTTCCTCATGTTCTGCCACTTGTTATGGTAAACTATGGCTGTATTTAGTCAGTGTGTTGTTTGTGAATGTGCCTCCGTCCCAGCTGAACTGTCAGGGAAAAAGCGTGGTGATGAAGTGGGGCTTGTTGTCTCTTAATGTGATGTCGTTATCCAGGATCAGATGTTGTCCACGGCTCAGCAGATGCTGCAGGATAGCCGCTCCAAGATCGAGCTGATCCGACTGCAGATTATCAAAGTCACCCAGGCTGGCAGCAGCAGTGGGGGCGGCAGTATTGGCGGTGATGGTGGCAACCATAACGGTTCCACTAATAGAGGTCAGAGTCCTGGGCCAAGACTCCCAGAATGATGCACTGGTGGTGAAAAAGCACATTTGTTTTATACACATATTGTTTCGCTGTGTAAAATTAGGTATGTTACTAACATCTGAGCTCCTTCTAGAATGTAAATTATCTCGAAAGAGGCATGAAATTATCTTATCAAAGTGTGTCTGTCACCAGTAGCAACAGCAACAACATAACACGTCCTTGGCACAGTGTACAGGTTGTTGGTTACAGTCAGATTTTGTGAGCACAGAGGAGTAAGCTATCTCAATAAACTCTCAAACTCTCAATAATAGATAACATATTGGAATAATACAAATGAAATGCCATTCTTGGGCCAGAGTACAAGGTCTTTTAACCTTCAAAGCTCAAATCTACCAGTCATTACAAATTTGATGGGTTTCAGGCTGGAAACTGAGCTGTGAAAACTGTGAAAACCTCTGCATCTCGCAAAGACTCCCTGCAGATACCAAATGTATGATACTACATGGTCATTTATTTATTTGTATTTTTACTGTGCCAGGAAAAAACTTGATTCTCTTAAAAAATATATATAATTTGCTGTTTGTTTTTGCCTGTTTCTTTTGCAAACATTGCTGATCTTTATCTCGTTTCTTTCCTTCTGATATTAATCCAGAAATGTGATTTGAAAATGTTATGCTTTAATGAATGATTCAGTTCAATTAAAGGCAGTAGTGTTTGCATCCCTTTTGTTTGAGATCTATAAGTTGGTGCGCTGTAACAAGCTACAAAAACGGATTATTTTAGTTTTAGTTAAGTTCGAGGTTCCCCATAACAATCTAGAGGATGTTTCAAAAGCATTTCCTGTGAACAAGTACAATGTTTTGTTCAAAAGGTCAAGCTGAGCGATGCTAAGTAACAGGAGAACATTTCAGTTCACTTCACTTCAGAAATATCAGGGCTGGTATCAAAAACCCATATTGGTTGAACTGTGCTTCCTGCCAACTGTCATCTTTGTGGGTGTTATTTGTATAATCCCGAAAGTGAAACCACTCTGACGGCATTAATAGGGACAGAGAGTAATTGTGACATTTAATTCTAAACTGGGGACATGTGCCATTTGAAAACTCTCTAACAGACACTTACAAAAAGATTCCTGACTTTGAAGTAAGAGTTTGAAATACGAGACAAGTACCTTTACCTTGTTTCCTCTGCTCATGTTTCCTGTGCCTGACCCTTGACCTCCTTTCCTCTCATTGATTCCTTGTAATGTTGTGATCTATGGCAGGAAGTTGAACTCACTGTGAATCCAAGTGTCAGCTAAATGTAAAAAAGCATTGTTAAGCATGTTAATTAATTAGGGCAGAGTCCATGTTACACTCAGTGTCACTTGCTGCTTTGCTCACAGTTTTCAGAGATGCAGAGATCAGATCAGAATCAGAAAAAAAAAGATCGGCAAGACTACGAATTTTCACACTGTGTAAGAAATGCAAAAAATATTTCGAAATTAGCTTCACAATTTAGACTTTCCCCTATTTTCCATTCAAACGTGCAAAATACAGAAACCACATAACCATGTTTACATTTCAGATAATTATGTTTGATGATGGTCCCCCTTCAGGAAAATCCTTTTTTTTTTCTGTTTCTAAGGGACTCATTCAAGCTTTTCTGGAAAAGCAATGATGAAATGGATTAAAATTTTAAAGCTATACATTTATAAGTCAGTATTACCAAACCTCCCAGTGGCAAGAGAAAAAAGTAGGATTCTTTTTGTAATTTCACTTTTTAAAGCTTTTATACATTTGAAATAAGTGTCAGCTAAATTCCAGAAACATAAAAAAATGTAATGTTAAGACCTTTGCCTGGAGCACAGAGTGATTTTAGAGAAAAGAGCTCACTTGAGCTTTATAAATATTGATTGCAGGAATGAAAAGAGTTTCAGTGAAGATTTATGAGGATGTATCACTCATCTGAAATGATTTCCGTCATGCTGAAGTACCCTCTTTTCTCACAGGGATCTCTCCGGTCGCCATCAGTCCCTTGGATGCTCGTTTGGCCGAGTTGCAGCACCACATGCAGAGAGAGACGGATGCTTTGGTGCTGGCCAAAGATGTGGTGAAGCAGCTGGAAGGGATCTCCTCACTGGACCAGAAGGCACTGGCTGAGGTATGACTCAAAAATAAAGGGGTCTGCTTAGAAGTTGAGAAGTTATGAATCCCTGATAATCTGTTTTGAGGAACAAAACACATTTTTAGATTGGATCTCATACTCCATATTTCAAATCTGACTCATTTTCTGGCTTTTAAGGGTTAACTGAAAACATAAAATATGCAAAGAAAATAAAGTTTTATGTTGGGTTTTTGATCCTGTTTAGTTTTGGTCCGAGCAGCACGTTCACTGTGCCAAAGATTAGATAAAATCTCACATTTAATAAAAGCACAAAAGCAAAAATTCCAGTCTCTGTTAAAGTCCGTAGTTTGGAAAACATGTTTATGTTTGAAACGGGGCAACACAAACCGTATCCCAAAATACCAAGCGGCACTATGTTTAAAAAGACCAAACATAACAACACAATGTTTGTGTTCCCGTCAGGCTCAGTCCCGGGTGCAGGAGTCCTCCCAGAAGCTGGACCTTCTGCGGCTGTCCCTTGAGAAATGCCTGATGGAAAAGAACCAGGAGCCTCCACAGCAGCCTGCAGGGGAGGCAGACCCTTCAGAGGGACCGCCGTCTCCCCAGAACTCTAGACCTGGATGTCCCCTCTCCACATCCCCATCTATCTTCTCTATCAGACCTGCCTCCTTAACTGGTATGAACACAGACTGGTTAAATAATAATTCATTATTCATTTATTATAGAAACATTTGTCTTTATCTATGCAGCAGTATATATTTCACATTTCAGCGTGTTCAGCTTTGATATTTTTTATTTATATTCAATCTAATATGCAGCCATCCTCATCCTCTGGTATCATGGACGTCCAATGTCTGAACATGATTTACCATACGCTGACCGCTGGCAGTGGATAATCAGGACATGTAATCTGTTGGTTTTGGAGTGTTCAGTAGTAAGCCAGTCTCTCCCTGCACGAGGCAAAAAAAAGGCAAAAAAAGCCTTTTGATGATGTAATGAGGAGACAAATCCTGGAGTTGTTCTGCTGGCAGCAAATAATGTGAGCGAGTCTCAGGGCGGTGCAAACACTCGGGGTGATTTTCTGCTCCGCAGCTGTTAGTGCCACAGCGAAACGGAGAAAATGAGGATGTGAAACTTCAGTGTGCAGCTCCAGACAGCGCTGATTAGAGGCCTGAATCAGAGAGATTTATTCATGCTGACAAATGAAAGGTTTTATTTTGAAATGCTGCATTCACTTTGGTCAGCTGCCTTAACTAAGATTCACTCGGCACTAGAAACATGCATGGCTACATATGGAAGGGTTGAAGTGTTCAGTGAGAGCAGTGCACAAAATCACGTCCAGCTCCTCTGTTACTTTTACATTTGATGCCAACTTTCATTTAATTTGGTAGATGCTTATGTTGTGAAGTAAAATTAAAAAATTTAGTTTTTCTGTTTTTTTTTAAGGTAAACTTGAAATCAGGCTTCTTGGATGTGAAGATTTACTGAAACCTCTGACAGACCCAGAGCAGGAAAACTATCTGAGTCCCACTGAGGACAGTTCACCCTCTGCTCACAGGGCGGATGGACCTTCTGGTAAGTGGACATTTTGAAGTATTTAGTTTTGGGTTTTGTAGCTTTGGTTTTTTATCACTCAAGAGCAACAGAATCAACAATTTCAACAATAATCCACATAACACTAATCATAACAATAATCCTAACATTTTACACATCTGTAATTGTGATGATGTATGAAGAATATCTAGATAGAAATAGAAAAGGTGTTGTAATTTTTACATTTTCAGTTAATTCTTATTAATTGCCTGCATCTTTTGTTCTTCATTGATGAGTGAAGACTTCTCAGCTGTATGAAGTTATTTTGTTGTTTTGTTTACATGGACATACAGTTGTTACTTACAGATATTAATGTGTTGTAGACGATGAAATATACTTGTATAAAGGTTGATATAAAGGTTAATCTAATTTTACTGTCAGTGTGTTTATTGCATTTTATCATATTATATCCTCTGCCAGGGAAGTTTGAAGGAGACTATGTCATCTCAAAAACTCAATTGCCAAATGACACAACCTTTTACTTTCTATTTTAGTAAAACTGAACGAGAGATAACTGAAAGATAAATTATAAACAAGCATAAAGTGATTATAAATTTTCAGTTTTGGAACATTTACTGCTGTTTTCCTTTTTGGCTCAGCAGGAACAAACATTAAGATGAAAGTTTCAGGCTGTAATGTTATATTTAGCTCGTGTTCTTCTTAGCATATTGCTCTGAGCACTGATAAAGTAATTAAAGTGTTGTTAGGATCAAACTTGTTGGTTTTTGGGACAGTCTCAGTAATATGTTCTGTCTCACGGCAGAGATCGGTGCTGTGCTCAGGCTGGACGGACGATTGGTCGGCCGGACGCGGTGGGCAGCCGCCAGCAGACTGAGCTGGGATCAGACTTTCTGCATCCAGATGGAGCGGGTGAGTCCAGTCACAGACCTGCAGTCAGCCAGTTGGTCAGTGATTGTGTTTACATGAACACCAGTATCTCTGCTCTGACTCTTATCCTGGTTTTGATCATTCACAGGGTGTAATGAACCCTGGTTTTAAGCACATAGATTCTAACACTGTCTAGGTTTCTGATTTAGTGCAGGCATGTTTACACACATCATTTCTGACACCAAGAAAGAAGAACATGGACTGTCAGAATGAGCAGGAAAAACACGAACTAAACTGGCCACAGACAGAACTAACTGAATCACTAAATGACCCTTTTCACGAAGCAGACCGGAGTAAAAGGGGCTTGGCACTGGCTTCTCCAAGGCTCAGCCATCAGGATCTGCAACAACAAGGCATATATAGTGAGTTTGGCAGGGAAGGAAAATGATGCTGATCAATAAAAGCAAACTGTTGGCCATCAGTCCCTGCAGGTGGGATTCCTGCCAGCGGCAGATTTAGCACCCGGACAGTGGGTGTGATGGCTCAGGTGTCACAGGGAAGACCATGAGATGCATCTGATACGCCTGAACGGCTTGCAATTGGACTTTTGATTTTAGTTACACATCATATTTTGGTGTTATTGACAAACTACTTTGTAACTGGAGGTTTGATAGTGCACACAATAATCAGAAACCTGGATCAGGAGTTTACATGCCACAGTGTCCTGGTTTCTCAAAACCAGAATGAAACCTTAAATATTTTAAAAATACCACTTAGTCTGCCTTTCCTTGGGTTACCTGGCAATCCTGGATATCCAGGTCAGTTAGTCAGTTAGCTCTGGTTTTCCCAATCCAGCTGTAAGTGTATTCACGTGACAGACAGAGTTCTTAATTACAAGTCAATCACATACAAGTGAGAGGAGCAATTAATGAAACACAAGATGTAAAACTGGATTTACTCCAGATGTCTAATAAGATCTGGGATACTGTTTGAAACTTTGATCTTTTAATTGTTGGCTAACTGACTGACACACACTGAACAACAAATGCCATATAACTGCAGTCAGTAGGTTTTGCTCATGTCAATTACAGTGGCAAGTTTGTCATGTAGAAAGCTTAGGCAAAGCTTAAAAAACAATAGCTCCACCACAAATTTCCCATCATTAAACCCGCTTTGCTGCAGGCCAGCTTCCAGTATTTGTGAGTCATTTTTCATGTGCATTCTGATCCACACTGCCCACGTTCGAGCAGTCCTTCCTGTGTATTTACCTCCGTCCCCGAACATCCTGTTTCACCCTGAAATAAGCTGAATTACAGAGACGACACGCCATCGAAAAGCTGTCCTCTTCCCGCTTCTGACAGGTAAAAGAAAACACGATCAAAGTCTCCTTGTATGATGAATGTACAGGACTCCACCTCTGTGACATGGGTGCAGATACAAACAGCATCAGCAGCTTTCAGGCTGACACACATAGTACAGCAACCACAGGACATGACAGACTATACAAGGTCACCGTGCAGCACAGAGTCCACTGGAAACACGCACACACTCGACCTATGAAGAGTTATGTTCAAAGACGAGGCCTGTCTCCCACACCGTGGTTTCATGGCTGCAGCAGTGGACAGCAGAGGGAGCTGTTGTTCAGCGTGTTGTTCCACCCAGTGATGTGTTGTAGCCTCTGTGGATGTACTGCACTGGTGTAGTATTTTTGTAGTTCTGCGTGAGGCCAGCAGGTGTCTCCCTCAGACCTGCAGATAAACATACAAACCACAGCAAATGTACGGGAAGGTTACAGAGAGAGAAGAAGGTGCTGGTACGGGATTTCACTCAGTCACAGCTCAGCTCAAGCTTTAAAATCAGTCGAAGGATTTAGTTTCAGATTCTGCTGAGGTGGATTCCACCTGAGTGGAGCAAAAAAATTGAGAGGTTATTTACTTATTTATATTAAGTTTTGTGTTGAATATAAGCAATCCTGAGATCTTCTGCATAAAAGATGCAAGATATGTCTCACTCTAAGAAATGAGCTGCATTTATTGAATTGTTATGGATTGTTGTTTGTTGGAATATTGCAAAATCACCATAGGTTCAGTCACATTTCAGGTCCATATTCTCACGTTTGTCCATTGCTGCTTGTGGTCACTGATGGCGTGATTGTGCCGTCTGCTGTCGACCCTTCAATAGTCTCGAGAGCTGGAGGTCGGTGTCTTCGGACGGGACCGGAGGGCGATGTGTGCAGTCAAGTTCTTACGACTGGAGGAGATGATGGAAAACCCAAACCACAACCAGGGGCTAAGTCTGGAGCCACAGGGCCTCCTCTACGCCAAGGTACGCTCAGTGACCTGCCCGGTGTGTGGCAACAAAGGCCCTCTAAGGTCTGCTCAGGTGTTTGGAATGAGAAATAACTTTTAAACTTTTAACTTAAAGTTTACACACAAGCGAATGTACATAAAGAAAAAAAAACAAAACTCCTTTTCTGTTTTTTCCAGCTTCGATTCATTGATGCTGTTGTTGAGCGGCAGCCGAAACTGAGACGCCAGCGCTGTATTTTCACTAAAGAAAGAGGTACAGATGAACAACCAGCAGGATCAGCAGGTTTCACCTGTTGATTGAAGCGCACTGAAACATTATACAGTATTTAAATTCTTCACCTTCTCTTTTTTTCCCTTCCAGGGAAGAACTTCCTCAGAGCAGCCCAGATGAACATGAATTTTGCCACGTGGGGTCACCTGATGATGAGCATCCTCCCTCGCTACAGCTCCTTCTCCACCTTTAGCTCCTCCGTCTCCACGACCCCCGACCTCGTGGCCAACAGCACCCCACGTCCCACTGAGAAGGAGCCTCAGATCACCACTCCACTGCCAGGGTCAGAAATAATCTGAGCATCACATCTTGACCTAACGTAGTGTTAAACTGTGTTAAACAGTTATTATGATAGTTTGGCTTTTGGGTTTTATTTTATAACAAAGCATTACTCTCTAGCAGCTAAGTTGAACATCCCAGACCAACACACTATCGTGCCATGGAACAACAAATATTTTTTTACTCAAATACAGTTTTGAGACAGTTTCATTTGTGGCAGAATGAGGAAATAAATATTCAAGAATCTGAATTCTTCTTTCACCACTGGTCTTTGTGCGTCTGCAGCGAAGCTCCTGTAATCAGACTCAGCATCACTGAGGATCAGCCCTCTCCCACCAGCCTCAGCCAGGGAGACACCGTGCCGACCATCATCACTACAGAACACACAACATCGTCTGTGCCTGCGCTGCAAGAAAAACTGGTACATGATTATTGATCAACCTGCCATAAAGGACGTTTCATTAGATTTTGAATTTTCTATTTTCTTTTTTATTATTATTATTTTCTTTCACTTAAAAAACTCTTTTGAAAACTTCATTAAAACAGCTCAGGTGACTGTTTGACGATGGCAGTAACGAATGTAGTGGATCAGGTGGAAAACAGATGTGACTGTGAATCACTGTAGTAACCAAACAGTAAAATGTCCCAAACTTTTGTCTCGATTTGCAGTCGTCCATAAACAACACAGAGGGAAGTGAGGATCAGCCTGTATCTGCTCTGAAGTACACACACACACACACACACACATACACACATACACACATACACACACACACACACACACACACACACACATACACACACACACACACACACACACACACACACACACACACACACATACACACACACACACACACACACACACACACACACACACGTACACACTGACTCTGTCCTACAAACTGTAGGATCTGAGAAAGAAGCATGTTCTTTATTTTGTGTTTCCATCTTCTCACCAGGATGCACATGGAAGATTTCAGATATGTTTCAGTCCTGGGCCGAGGACACTTTGGGAAGGTAACAGTTTTAAAGCGTTTCACCTGAGCACGTCATGCTTGATCACACCTGCTGTGCTTGTCCTTAGCTGGTTGGTTGTGAATGTCTTCCGTCCAGGTCCTGCTGGCAGAGTTTAAGAAGACAGGAAAAATGTACGCCATCAAAGCCTTGAAGAAAAGAGACATTGTGACTCGTGATGAAGTGGACAGGTGTGTGAGAGGACAGGGGAAGCTTTAAAGGGTCAGTTTATCGAAATTACAAAAATACTAGATCTGCAGCTGAATCAGGGCGACTGACTCTGACAACAGGAAAGACCATCGCTGAACAGGGTTTAAACAGGTGGTCTAACACGCATGTCTTTATGCACTTCACCCAAAGACAGTCTTTCTTCTTTCTTAGAAATTAGCTCCAGTAATATTAATAGTACAGTATAATTGTGATGGGTCCTTCTTAACTGTAGGTCCAGGTCCGTGGAGCAACTGGGCATTTTAAAGGACAGGAGAACTGAATTATGTTCTAAGTACTTTTCTAAATACTGGGACGGATCTGTGAAATATGAAAAACACTGAGTAACCCGTGTTATTCTGCAGTCTTATGAGTGAGAAGAGGATCTTTGAGATGATCAACGCGTCCAGACATCCGTTCCTCGTAAACCTCCACGGCTGCTTCCAGACCAGCGACCACGTGTGCTTCGTCATGGAGTATTTACCAGGCGGCGACCTCATGATCCACATCCACAACGACGTCTTCACTGAGGCCCAGACCAGGTCTGTATGTCCTCCTGTGATCCTGTGGAGCCTGTGGTCTTCCTCTGTGTCCAAAGGAGATTACAGAAAAGATTTTTCGTGTTTGTTTTCTTCTTTCTACAGGTATTTAAGTGGCTCTGCAGGATCTGGATCATATTCAGCATAATAATCCATAATCTGATTTTTTGTGTACAGGTTTTATTCAGCGTGTGTCCTGCTGGGTTTAGAGTTTCTGCATCTGAATAAAATCATCTATCGGTGAGTGTGCACCTGACAGAGTGACCGTGTCATGTTACTGCAAACGAAGTATAAATACTCTTCCTTTATGTTTCACGCAGAGATCTGAAGCTGGACAACCTGTTAATGGATGCAGATGGATTTGTGAAAATCACAGACTTTGGACTTTGTAAAGAAGGTGATTTGATTTGATTTGATTTAGCAAACAGTCTGTACATCAGCTGACTCCTCTGCTTTCTCCTACCTGTTGAGTTTTTATGTGATTGACTCCAAACTAAAATATGTGAAAGTGATCAGCCATCATCTCACTCACATCTCTTCTTGGGTCGTTTCCGTTGTATTCCGGCAGGGATGGGTCACGGAGATCGGACCTCGACTTTCTGTGGGACTCCCGAGTTTCTGGCCCCTGAGGTCCTGACAGACGACAACTACACCCGGGCAGTGGACTGGTGGGGGATGGGCGTCCTCATCTACGAGATGCTCGTGGGAGAGGTTGTTATCATGGAATCAGTTCTGTGTGTGACAGTTAGAGTTTTTCAAACGCGTCAGGTATCAAAGCAAAATGCCAAATCCCAAATATCCCAGACTTAAATCACTAACTCTGCGTCTTTCTGTCCTCCTGCTAGTCTCCGTTCCCTGGTGAGGATGAGGAGGAGGTGTTTGACAGCATCGTCAATGACGATGTGCAGTATCCTACTTCTCTTCCTCCTGATGCCGTCTCCATCATCCAGAAGGTAAAAGCCTCTGACCCTCGCCTGCTGCTCTGAGCTCTGAATGCTACATTTATAAGCAGTAGATGTCTGGGCATTTATATGAGGGTATTTTATCAAATACAGAAATAAACACTTACATATGCTTTTAACAATATTATAGTTACATGTTTTTAATAGTGTTTGTAAATGCTACGTGGGGGGAATCAAAGCGTAGTTTTACCAGTTGGAGAAAATGATTGTAAGCTCAGTTGAGTTCAGGCTGTTCTCTGAACAAGCCACAGAAACAGACTGTGACCATGTGTCTGCAGCTGCTGAAGAAGAATCCGGTGAAGAGGCTCGGAGCTGGAGAGAGGGACGCAAACGAGGTCAAAGGAGAGAAATTCTTTGAGGTAAATCACTGCCCATCACTTTCTTCTTTAACGCTCTGTACTCTTTAAATGAATGTTTAACTCTTAAACCTCTTTGAAGTTTAAAATGTTAAAGTGCTTATCCATCACTTCTGATTCAGCTCAATGAGGCATTGATTTGTATTGATTAGGCAGCGACTCAACCAAAACACATCACAGCTGTGATAAAGACTTTGGGTCATTCCTCTGGATTATTGGTTGCATGCTGTTTTTGAATATTGTAGTTTTAATGATTCATTTGTGGCTACAATTTACTGATAGAGAGTTTTTAAGTTGGATTTTACAGAGACTCAAACTGTGAAAATGGAAAAAAGCACAGAAACACCTGAAAACAGCTGAAAATTCAGTGTGAACAAGATGAAAAAGATGAAATTTCAAAATTTGTTTGTCCACTACGTCAAACCTTGTCCTGCAGACCATCGACTGGGAGGCCCTGCTGGCCAAGAAAGTAAAACCTCCGTTCCTGCCGTCAGTCAGAGAGTCCGTGGATGTCAGCAACTTCGACAGCGAGTTCACGCGGCTCCAGCCAATCCTGTCCCCGCCCTGCAAACCCTTCAGCCTCTCTGCGGAGCAGCAGGAAGCCTTCGCAGACTTCGACTTCTGCGCTTTACACGGATGAAAGACAAGCTGAAAAGACCAGGGAGGGAAATCACCACCAGACAAACACACTGGTTTTGTGGTGGCTGGGAAGTTTGTCCACTTCTTTGTCCACCTTAGCAGGTAACCATCTGTCTTCGTTTATGTATAATCAGCCCCCCCCCCCATTGGCATATAAATATAGTGTCTATCCACTTTATTTATCTTTATTTTATGTTTTGGATACAAACATTAAAGGGACAATAATCAGCGAGTGAACAGTTGCATTTCCAGGAACATTGATAGGACTTTTTACAGCTTTGGTCTTTGGTCTGGTCCTGTGTTAGCTGATTAATCAATCAATTGGCATAAGATCCATCAGTGACATCACAGCCACAGACGTGAGCATTTTGCTGCTTTGCATCATTTTCACTCTAACACTTTTTACAGCTGTCGGTCTGAGCCCTTTCTAAAGGCCTCACTTTGGAAACGACCATCAGGTGTCACAACGTTGACAGACTAAATTTATCCTTATATTAACATGTGAAGCAAACTGTGTGACGTGCTGTTGGGAAAGGCTCTGTTCCAAGCCTCCAGCATGTTTTTAGTTATTAGAGTTGTCACAGTGATCAGTGAGGTTCTGAATGAGGTTTTCTTACTTGTGGAACAGAACCTGGAAGTTCCACTTTCACTTCAGCTCTCTGTTCGTTTTCTTGCCGAGAATTCGATGAGAAGATTCATGCCGCTCCGACGTCGGGCTGACAGGCTGTGGTTTCACAGGGCCTCGCTGTCTCTGCTCGACCGCATCACGGCCGGGTGCACTCACATCCTGCTTCCTGCATTTAACTTCGCAAGAAAAAGAATAAGCATATTTCAGAAAACGTCAAACCAATCATTAGATAATTAGCTATTATCAGTCAACGTCCTTTCAGTCTATGATCACTTTGTCCTCCACAGCAGTAAAAACCTCACTGACCTGCCACAGAGTTTCCCTCCCTGCTCTTGAGTCAGGACGCTACGGTCGATCCCATGGCTGATTCCGCTGACTGTTGTCATTTCGACAGCCGATCGTCGATCAAACATCCAGGCAGCAGCTTTTCTGTTTTTCAACAGAGCAAAGAAAGTGACTGCAGCCCTTTATATTCTCTGTGGAGAGTCCAACTTTGCTCTGACTGTTCCTTCGCTCTGTCAACCTGCAGCAGTAAAACTCACCTGCTCCTGCTGTTAGAGCTTATTTATGAGATTTGTTCAGGTGAGATGTTGCACAGGCGACAGAGGCAGACACAGGATGCTTGAGGAGTTTCTAACGTTATCACCTCTTCCTTCCACATCTTTAATTTCAGTTCTGCAGTTCCGGATAATTTGCGATGTGCCAGTTAAGTTCAGGGGGTTTACAAAGCAGTACAAACAATCTTAAAATTCCAGAGAGTTCCAGTGATGGAAGTGCAGAGGACAGACTGGGTGATGACTGCCGTGCTCCTCTGAAGGTTAACACATAATGCTGACTCATGCTCAGTCTCTGCTGTGAACCGGTGTCGGCTGGCTCAGTTACATCAGGTGCATCAGTCACAAACGGCATAATTATGTAATGTGTTAAGAGGAAATGTCTCACGAATCATGTCGACAGATGATCACATAGGAAAACCACAGTGGCACGAAGAGGAACATCAAACTGCCACAGCAACAACAACACTGGCTGAAAGATACTGGATGGAAAATTTCCCTGATCAAACCAGTGTCCTGAAAATGACTGAATTAAATCAATGCCTCTGATAGACTCATCCAAATCATTATCTCACCTGTTTTTATTTTCATTTAGTCCACGAAACATAAAAAAGCAGAACATCTTCAGACGTTTTGTTTTGTTTGACTGAAAAAACAAATCCTCTAATTTTTATGTTTACAAAGAGAAGCAGGAAATCTTCTCATTTTAAAGGCTGGAAGGTTTAAAAAAAAAAAAACTTTCTATCGACAATTAATCGACTGATCGTTTCTGGTCTAAATTATTTCTGATCAGTTAAAAAGCAGCATGATGGTGACGTTTAGCCTCCTGAAGCGTCCTGTGTGTCGGAGACAGATGCAGCTTGCTCTGTGGCCTTTGCTTATTATGTTGATTTACAGTATTTATCCTTCAGAGACAGTATGTGCTGCCGTTTCTATGCATCACTGTGACAGGCTTCGCCCACTGCCTTGACCAAACAAATGAAACAAGCTAACCCGGTTTCTGGTTACAAGTCTTTTCTAAAAAAAAAAAAAAAAAAAAGTTAAATCCAACATGGAAATGTTTCACGTATTTGTCAAATCATTCCCTCGTAGCAAAGACGCATTCACATATCAGTCTCCTGCGGACAAACTGTTTTCTGTTACAGCAGTAGAAGTGCATGGCACCGTGGTGAAGTTGTGCACTAGAAATCCTGTAATCGCTAGCAGTATAAAGGAAGCCATAGAAAATCTAATATAGCCATAATAGTAAGAAAATATCTGTATTTTGAATTTAGCAAATCATATTCTGTGATACTGAGCTAATGATGTCAGTGCAATAAACAAAGAGGAGGAAGAGGAGGAGGAGGAAGAGGAGGAGGAGTGGCAGGGACAAAGCTGGACGATACACTCCCTGATTCTGTTCTGTTCACCAAAAAAATCCAAAAATCATCATTAGTATCTGCCAGAGTTTTTTAAGCTCTGATGGATACTGACGTCAGGTTATGAACGATTCTTCACCAACCTGCTGAATCATTCTTTCTGCAGAGGTCTCTCTCTCTCTCGGAAATTTAATTTATATATAAACACCAGATCATTTTGAAGAAACCTTGAGGAAGGTTTCCAGAAATGATCTGGGGGGGTGAGTATCAGTGGTTGCGGGGTAACTGCGGGGGAGGTGTGTGGTGCTCAGCATCTGAAAGCAGTTTCAGTCTCCTGAAGACCAGTGTGCTGATCCATGCTGTCCATGTGTCCTGCTGACGTGTCCCTGAGGAAGACACCGAACCCTCCACCTGCTCTGCATAAGACAGTCAGCTAAATTAGTCAAATGTAACAGGACAAACAAGCGGCGTTGATTTAGCTGTTGTAGCACTTTAAGTTCATGCTGCTGAATATTACATGTTACGTGTCAGTACTGTATTTATGTATTTATGTATGTGAAGCGTCCTGACCAGGAACATCAATGTGTACAGATGTACTCTATAACAACATGCATATGTCATCAGTGTTTTAATGTACTCTTGTTGTCAATAAATACAAACAGAACGAACACAGTAAAAAAAACAGTGTAAAATATTTGGCTCTGTCACAGTTAAATAATCACTTCAGTGTTAGAGCACATCAGACCAGTGGCACGAGACATGAACTGCAGCACGTACACAGTGACACAGCGCACTGCACACAGTAAAGGCCCTCAGTGTTAAAGTGTGGGGCCCACTTATTCCTGTTCTGCTTATAAATGTTAAATTAGGAGACTTAAAGAGTTTTCTTCTTTAAACAAAACAACCTGAAAGTGCAGATTTCTGTGTTTGTGGCCTTAACGATCACCACATAATATCAGTGGTCAGTCGTGTTGCCACAGTTGCTCTGAGTCCAGTGATACTGGAGACGCACTGGAGTCAGAAAAGGGTCTGTAGTCAGTACGAATGTGGTGGAAAAAAAAAAAATCCAGAGATTTAAAATAAATATTTAAGAATTATACACGAGATAAAAGCCATTTGTGAAACCACATTTTTTTTGTCTGTAAGATGGTGGCTCTTCAGGAAAAGTCCCCAAAGTCATCGAGACTCACCCTCTGAGGACCATGAACGTCAGTGTAAAATTCTGTGCCGACCCCTCTGGTACCCGTGGAGATATTTCTGGACCAAAGTGACCAACCATCACCATGTCTCCAGTACTTTCATCTGTGGTTGTCCTGAATACAGATTAGTACCAAAGTTGTTCCCCTGCAAACAATTTATCCGTTAAAGTTAAAAACAAAAGTCAAAAGGAGCCTGGAGTTCGTGTGGCAGCAGTCTCCCTGAGGTTAGACTGGATTTGGGCTGTTTCTGTGGTAGACCTGCTCCCACACCACCGTCCTGCAGATGCAGAAGAAATCCCACAGGTTGCAGAAGACTCCGCGGTCGAACGGGTTCTCCTCGTCTCCGCAGGTCTTCAGGTACGAGATCCTGTGCCGCGACATGAACTCCCAGGTGGTGCAGTTGATGGAGACCAGGTAGAGGTGGCAGCCCAGCAGCAGCACCACCACCACGGAGAAAACCCCGACAACGCCCAGGGCCGCCAGCAGGAACCCGTTCACTCTGAACCACAGCTCCCACGTGACTCTGGGTGAAACGCCAGACCTGAAAGATTTACACACTGACGTTAAGTTATGAAAGAATTAGAGTAACTTTGACAGAAATATGTTTTCTCTTTTCTGTTAATCATCTCGAGACCCTTCAAATCCATCTTGCAACTCCTTGTTGTGACCTCAGTCTCTTGTCTTAACGCCTCTCATATGTCTCTGATTGAAATTTAATCCAGTGAGCTGAGAGATGTGTGAACAACTAAACCTTCAGTTTACTGCAGGCTTCATCGTTAGCCTTCAGCTCCCAGGCTGCAGAATCGATCCCTACCATGAGAAACACTTGAACTTTGTAAGTGAACTTGAGCAACACATTAAAGCCCCTGTTTGTCAAATGTAAACAGAGAGCGATCTGTTTTATTGGTGTTCTCAAAATCTCAGATGTTACCTAATTTGACCAAATGTCGTAGAGATAATGTCAAAAGGTCATAACTGTTCCCTCAGACTGAGGCTACATCAGGACGTTTATGTGAGAGACCACGGGCGCAGCAGCGTTCGGTGGACGTACAGAGCGATGTGCAGGGCCCACAGCAGAGCCAGCAGCTGCACCAGCAGGTAGACGACGAACCAGCGGTGGTTCCTCTCTCCCACACAGTTCTCGATCCACGGACAGTGGTGGTCGAAGCGGCGGACGCAGTGTTTACACGTCTGACAATGCTTCGCTCTCATTGGCTGCTGCATGACAAAGAAAGAGAGAGGCGGGAAAAATTTTACCTTCTCATCAGTTCCTGACCCGTATTTATCAAACTGCTACAAGTTCAATTTTGGACTTAAGTTAAATATAAAAGTAAAAATCCTTCATTTCTACTCTCACTCACAAACCGCAGCAAAAATTATCAATTTATCACTAATAATCAAACATCTTTGACCTAAAAACTATCTGATAATAAAAACCTACATTTAAATGACTCATGGAGAGACAATAACCTATTATGTATTTTTTACAGCCAGTTAAAACACGACTGATTGCACTGATCTGAATCACCTCACAACCTGGAGATAAGATGTTCCATCACAGTGAACATGTGGTCTGATTGTGTAATGGCCAAAGCTGCATCACTGTTTTAAATCACTGCTACGAGAAAATAATAAAAACTCGTTTCAACGTTGTTTGAAACATAAATTCAAACACAACGAGAGAAAATCTGCTTCCGAGTATTAACTGATACAAATATGTGACTGTACACACTTCCTGAGACAGCGAGTGTGTTCATGACAAGACACTGATGAACACACCCACACACAGCGTGAGCTCAGCTGGTTACCTGCAGCAGGCAGTATCCGCAGCGCCGCAGTCGAGGGGTCGAAGCCTGAGGAATCATCGACTCCATTTCTTCATTTGAACCCTGGACGCCCTGCGCAACACAGGCTGATGTGGGTCACACATGCACACACAGATACGCACACACACTGTGTGTGTGCACTGCGACCTTTACTTAGAGGACTGTACACCACAGAGAGACAGTCATTCTACAGATTGCTTCAACTTGGGGATTTATACAGAAAAGAAATCAAAGCACGTCCCTGAATCTTCTGATCCTTCCTCTGAAGGAAAAGGAAGTGACAGATGTTTGGTTAGAAAATCTCTCGCTTAGTTATTATAAAATAATCCTTCTTGAGACAATGAAGGATTATTATAGACGTTACACATCATTACATCGACTGTTTCAGTCCATTTATCAATCAAACACACCTTACATCACAGCTGACCCTCCTCTACGACACAGTATAGGCTTCCTGATTAATTCATTCCCTCTTGGCAGCTGCTGTTTCCCATCAATCTCTGAGAAAATCGACTTCCACAGACTTGAACCCTGTGATAAGGCGTCGGGAAGTTTCAGAGCACCAGACAGAATTTCCTGTCTGGTATTTTTGTTGAAGTTGCATTAGTATTGCATTAGTGGCCTTATTATTGCATAGTCGTGTAGCTGAAAGTACAAACAGATTTTTTTTCTGTTGGGGAAAGCTCCAGAATTCGAGGCCTGAGAGGGAGCTGCTGAGAAGCGAGCGCTGCAGGGCTGCAACTAACAATTATTCTCATTATCGATATCAATCAACCTGCTGATTAACTGATTAAATGTACTCAGTAAATAAACAACAAAATAAACATTTTTCATTCCACCTGCGTCTGCTTGGTTTCAGCAACGTGGGCTTTGTTAGTGCATCTTACCTTGACAGTGTCAGTAAGAACGAAGCCAGGGTCCATTAAAGAAACTGCAAAGTATAACAGCACAGAGAGCGCGACCAGGAGGAAGAACACAAGCGGCAGCAGCAGCTCTCCTCGCTCCTCACACTTCCGCAAATCTACACACACAACAGAGCTCAGCTTTTCAATCCAAATACGTTTCAACTGTAGATCTAACCCACGGCTGGGTGATATGATACAGTCCAGGTAGGTGCTGCACAAGTCTGAAAAAATAATACTGATAGCATCAAATGAAAGGTGCTATTCCATTATGGAAAATGTAGGATCCAGTGTTTTGGAGCTTAAAACATACCACATATTAAAAGTTGGGGTATCTGGGCCTCTGCTGCTACAGCTTAGACAATCCTTTATTTTTATTTCTGTCTCTTCTGAGTCCCCCACCTTTACGGAAGCACAATACTAACTCACGTCCTTTATTTAACCAGGTGAAAGTGTGGTATAGTTCACTTATCAGCTGGAATAATCTATTTTGAGCCAGTTCTCAGCCTCTTGGAGCTTTGAACGATTATTTAAAAGAAAACATCTGAGTACATCTGAAATGAAAACAGGGCTCCGTCTGCTTTTTGTGAGGAGCCACAAGCTTAAAAGTTTGGGAAGCATTGATTATCATGTCTGTTTTTATGTGAACATTTAATGTGTGTAGTAAACAGTAAATAAATTTCCCTCTGAAATGCAGCAGTATAAAACATAAGCATTCAAGTGACACACATGTACCTCGTGATTATATCTGTATTAAGTTAGTTCCCACCTCTGGGCCCAGGTGAGCCGCCCTCCCTCCCCGGCACTAACAGGTAAAAAGTTGGACCAGTTTGAATGAACTTACCGGTGTCGTGCAGGAACAGTATGAGGGTTATGACCCAGGTTAGCAGGGTGTGTGTGGCCCGAACTAGAAATCCGGTCCGAAACATGCTCTGCACCATTTTTACTAACGTTACTAATATTAACGATATCTTTCATTAGCACCGCTGCTAACTGTTCGTTAGCGGTGTTTTAACAACATAGCGAGAGTGGTTTCGACTATAAAACAAACTTTTGACTATTTTAGGAGATACATGAGGGTTTTAGAAAGTAATTGCGCGACTAGTTAGAGTAGTAAAAGCGCATTTCAGGTGTTTTTCTCTGGTTTTACTCGGTCGCTCCTGCGGTGGCTCCCTCTTTGTATTGATACGGGAGGCAGCGTGGGACAAACTGTGCGAACTGAAAACCTGCGCGAAAAAGTCAAACGAGTTAAAATGTTGAGATCCTGCGTTAACTCCTGTTTCTGACTGATCCCAGATCAGCGAACTGCGTAAACACGGTATTTAGGCAGTTCGCTGAAATATTAATTGAAATATCTTCACTGAACTGTAACTGACTTATAACTTAGCCATTTTGTCATTTCCTCTGAACTCTGCAGTGACCTAACTTTATCGCTGCACAGAACCAGTTTCTAAAAACTTCCGGAAGCTTCTTGGAAGAGCTGTAACTGCTCTGACTCTCCAGAAAATTAATGTTTCACTTGTTTTAAGTAAAACATTTAAATCTTAAGTATTAAACGAAAACCCTTGCTCTGTTTGAGATATCCAGGTCTGTAATTTCTGCCTCCACATTTTTTGAGACAGAAATAACTATTAGAACTTCTACAGATGTCCCTATGGAACAACTGTGGATCTCCCAGAGAAACAGGGACGCTGTTTTGGTTTCTGTTTAGTTTGTAATGAAATGTAATGCTTAAGTGCTGAGCACCACAAATGAAATTGTCTGTGAATGTTCTCATTCATCCAGGTCATAGTTCTCTCTTTGAAAATTGAATCGAAGGCAACTGGACATATGTTTGTCTGGGAAGACGTTTCGCCTCTTATCCAAGGGGCTTCATCAGTTCGTATGCATCTAGTCCGCACTAGTCTGACGTCAGACAGTTGCCTTCGATTCAATTTTCAAAGAGAGACACAAATGAAATTGCGCTGACTGCTGTGTTGGAGAGGCTGCACAGCTGCTTGGCAGGATTATTGTGTTCATGTCATATGGGATGGTGGTAGAAATGGGAAAGCTTCCTCTGAGCATTCGCAATATCAGAAAACCCCAGTCCAATTCCACTTCTGTCTCTGTCACATGTGATGTCCCCTGATCTGTAAGATCTGAAACCTGCATTTTACATTTCCACAAACACAGATTAGCAAACATTTCAGTCCAGAATAGGCAGCTGAAAAGTCTCTGTGTTTTAAGTTAGATTTCTCTGGTCAGCTGCTGCAGACTGTGGCTGAGTCATGGTGCACTGAAAGGAAGACATCTGACAAGATGTGACAAGAATTTGCATTTATTTGCATCAGAATGGTCCATTAAAACACTAAAACATATTCTTTACAAAAAGAATTAAATCTTAATACCTGGGTTGGTACAACATTCATTCAGAGGCCCTTCCAGCTTTGATTAAAGTGCATTATGTTGCTCATCTTTTTCAAGCCCTTGGTTTCCAAGTATAAATGTTGTGAAACAAAAATATATATATATGTCACGTGTGCTCTTCTGTGAATTAAGCAATAATCTGCCCTTAAACCTGAGGTGAACATTAAGACATTTATACTTATACTTTTTTTTTTTAAAGGGCAAAGAAAAAAAAACACATCTACACACATTAACAGACAGAACCTGAAGCTGTTTGAGCAACTACAAAAAAATTACTTAGTTGGGGCAAACACCAGCCACTGTGACTCATGAGAACAAGCTACAACCCCCTTTTCAACAGTTCACCAGACAACTACATTTAGTGTTTTAGCCACACGTTAAGGCTGCTGTCTGGTGTTCATTTCCCACCCTGAATACAATCGCACTGCATTTTTAAAACTGTTATCAATCACACATTTGGCTCTTCAGACAGGAAACATGCAGCTTTATACACCTCCTCTCCCTTCTAGAAAATAAAAACAATAAATACTGGATGGATGAAAATAAATACTCCACAGTCAGTCGTTCAGAAAATCCTGTAATCAGTCCATTCATTCAGGACAGAGGTGGAGAGAGACCAAACTCACATGTGCAAAATCCTCTCATTTGGGGACACAATCATTTCACAGGCAGAACTGGTAAAGAATAAAACTTCTTCAAGAGCTTATTAATGCTTTATCTGCCATTTACTCTGAATGGGAGCTTCTTTTCTTTTTTTTAAGTAGAGTTATTCAACAAGAGTGCTGGAGGTGTAGATTAAACTGACTGACTTGCAATTTCAGACCAACATGAAAAAAAAAAAAAAAACTGGACGTTTGCTCAGGCACCAAAACACGAAACGGCAGGAAGAGCAAAAACATTTGGTCCTTGATTTGTAGTCACTCACACTCGTCACGTTTCTCAATACAACTTCTCTTAAAATATAAATAGCAGCAGTCATAATCCCGACGACCTGATCTCACAGAGTCCATATCCTCCACCTTTCCAACGTTCACTGTCCTTTCTCGTCTTCTTGTCAGCTGACATTCACAGAATGAGATGGCTCCACGAACCCACAGAGGGGCCAAAAGGTCCCTGGGATTCCCTAGCATGAGCCGCTATAGAGAGGGATGGGGGTGGGTGGGGCATGGGTGGGGGATGGGTAGTAGTGGTGGTGGTGGTGTGTTTGGGTGGGGGTCACTTGTCACATTTAAGCTTTGAGGTCACGTGACAAAGAGAGGGTGAGTTTCAGCGCGAGGTCACTCCCAGCTGCGTCTTCAGGTGCTCGTACACCACGTAGCTGATGCTGACGGCGGGGATCACTTTAAGGAAGTTGGGGGCCAGGCCTCTGTAGAGCCCCGTCGGGCCCTCGGTCTGCAAGATCTGCCTGAAGAGACCCGTCATCGTCACCTGCTGGCTGCCCCCTGTTGCAGCTGTGAAATGGAATAAAAGCAGGTTACATTAAGATTAAATTATAAACATGTGCTGGCATCGCACTGAGCTCCAAGACGATCTGATTGGCTGTTTCTTTTTCCCCCAATAATCAATTGAGAAAATAGCTGCAGCCTTAACTTGGCAACTGGTCATATGAAGAATGACCTTTGGCCTTTAATTGGCCAATACAGTTACTGATTCATGTGATCCGTCCCTGATATGAGTGTCCCTCCCTGACCACAGTGAGGGAGGCATCCTCCATAAATAAGTGTGGTCCTTTAAGGAGCTGCTTCTTCTTTAAGAAAATTTTTTAACTCTCCATTTCAAATGAATACGGATCTATGCAATAAATTCTGGTATGAGCACAGTCAGTATCTGTGTTCAACATTTCATCCTCATCGGGAGCGAAGGCCTCACCTTGTGCTTGCATGCGGGTTCGGATCAGAGCCAGAGGATAGCTGGCGAGCTGACCGCAGGTGCTGGACACGGTGCCACAGGCCAGCAGGACGAAGACGCCGGGGTCGGTGCTGCTGGTGCCGTACTGCTGCAGGTAGCTGTTCTTCAGCGTCTGAGGGCGGAAAACACAAGATGAGAAAAAAGGCCGGTTCTTTCTTCTGTGTTTTGTGTCTTCGGCTGCTGCTGCACTCCCTTTTCCTCCCTGTACGTCACTCTGTCATAAGACTGCGTTACGTAATCCAGTCAGAGTTTGTGTAGCTGTGGTGACACAGCCTCTTGGTTTTTTAAATACCTCCTGAACAAACACTTTCTTGTGTTTAACATCATCTTTTATATTTGATTTAACACTTGTGTGTTTTATCAGAGCGAGTAAAACGGTGTAAATGTGCTGAACTTGCAGCCAAAAGATTAACATTCTTGCTTGGATTAAAGCTGAGTCACAGTAAGTAAAAGGTATGTGCCGAGTTTATTCACGCTGGTGAATTAAAGACAAAGAATGCAAGAAAAGCACAGACAGTAAAAATAAAATCCAAAGGGGGTTTTACAGAATAAGAGTGGGTACAGTCGCGGCTGCTCACCTCATACACTGCCAGGTCGATGCCCGCGTAGGGGATGATGCCGAGCATGTTGGGGATATAACCTTTATAAAACGCCCCGAGTCCTTCTCTCCTAAAAATCTGCTTGGCGCAGTCTGAGATGCCAGCGTACTGTCCGGTCTTCCTCAGAGCGAGACGGGTTTTCAGGACCTGGGGGACAGATTCGGTAAAGAAGACGTCAGTTCTGTTTGGCTGTGGAATCCAGACAGCTCCTGAATAAGGTTTTCCTGCCGATACTCACCTCCATGGGGTAGATGGTGCTCTGGGCGATCACTCCAGCCAGAGATCCTGCAACAAATCGCTCCAAGATGCTCAGAGTCTCTTTCTCGCTGCCAATCAAACGTTTAATCTGGAGAAGGGAACAGAGGAAGAATTAGCGAATGGACATCGAGAGCACGGAGCTTTGTAAACCCACACTGCGACACCACTGTTCATACCTGCTCGTACGCCATGAACTTGAGGGCCGACTCCGGAGCGATTTTGATGATGTTCACACCGTTGCCTCGCCACAGAGACCTCATCCCACCCTCCTTGATCATCTGCATCAAACCGCTCATGATGCACATGTTGTTGGTTCGGGATCCATAAACCTAAGAGAGAAGAATTACACAGGATCGGTCAGATGGAAATATTCGACTGTGAACAGCCCTGAACCCGTTAAATGTTACCTTTTGGGATCAGTGCCATGTAGGCCATGATTTCTGCCACCCCAAAAACTCAGCCAACTGGGTCAGGTTTGTTTAATTAACTGATGGGAAAATAAACAGGGCACATAATTGAAAAACCGATAGAGCTCGGAGTCAAAGCGGTCGTTTCATAGTCGACTTTGCACATTGCGTAAATCAGGACCGTTGACACGGATCCCAAATCTACGCCGTTAAACCTTTAGCCCATTAATGACGGCGAAGACTACGCAGCAGAGGGTGTGGCAGCCATTCGTGAGTCGCCATTGGTCGCTGGTGTGGCCCGGCTTTGTGGAGATGACCAGCCCCTGGACTCTGACCCCTCGCTCTTACACACCGCCTATTAACCATTAACTTGTTTATGGCATTTAAGTAACTCACTCTTGGGCAATCACTCAACTTTCTACTTGAATAGCTAATTGTGCCACCTGTACCCGTTACGAAAGCAGATCAAGCATGGCCTCCAGGGGACTCTCACTCACATTTTCTTATTCCACTTTATTCCTTATTGATTTTTAGAGCTCAACTCTAAGTTTTAGCTTCGGTGGCTCAGCTGACAACTGGGTCACATGACCCACAAGCTGACGATGATTTTCTACTGTAGCAAACAGCAAGTAAGATAAGAGTTTCCACAACTTCCTCCACATATTGTCCAGTTCCCAAACTCCTGAAGGCCTGGAAACTCATTTCCCAGCCCGTTCAAAGTTTTACCTGTGATCATGAACACTGGGTTTGGACGTGTGTGTCTCACCTGCATCATGACTTTGAGACGGTCCAGAGGAGCGGTGCAAGTCCTGGAAACAGCTCCAGCTCCTCCACCTGCGACCAGGTGCCTCCACCACATCCCAGTCAGTTTTTCCTCTGTGGTGAACTCATCTGGCACCATCAGGTTCTCACCCACATCGAAGATCTGCCAGGAAGACGGACAGAAATGATTAGATATACACGGCAGATTTAGAGAAACACAAGTGTTGTGTGGTCACTTTGGGTTTTTTTTGTCTGTCTTCACCAGCAACAGTCATTTCGTGTTCCTATTCTTAACTAAGCACCCTGTTCAGGGGACCCTGAAAACTCTGCACGTGTACTGTTCTGAACATTTTTCTTGTTAGCGGCACATGACACTGGTCTTGTGTGACAGCAGAATGTGCGTCACCACAGTCCCCTGCAGTAAAGGTCAAACTGTGTGGACTGGGTTTGTTTTACAGACACTGCAGCACAGGTCAGGATTTGGCTTCTGTAGATAATCATAGACGCACTGTACAGTGTTAACCCCACAGAGTTTCACGAGGCTCCGCGGGCGAAGGTCAAAGAGCGCGAGTCAGCAAGGAGATATGTTTCAAAATGATCTAGGTCGGGGGGCGGGGGCAGGCTCACAACTGGATCTATATAAACCACAGATGTGGACCTGTGCCAAGACTGGTCCCCTTTAGGGAGTCAGGAGTCTGAATTTAAAAAAAGATTTAATTTCTAAATTTTATTTAGATGTTATTCTGTGAAACCTCAATTTCTTTTTGCTCCATCATCGTTATATAATTTCATTGGGTCAATAAAATAGTCTATTTATTACCCCACCCCACACAGAGGGCATCAACCGCCTCTTCCTTTTAGCTATCTGATGTGTCCCCGAGTCTCAGTGTCAGTCGGGGACACAGTGGCTGAACCTGTAACTGCGGAGAGCATCAATCATCTGATTTCTGCAAACTGAAACGATCCAGCAGCTCATGTTCCATCGCGGCCTCTCTCTTCGGGTCGGCTGTGAGTGGTACCTCCAGCTCTGTTCTTGGCCCTGGTTCAGCCGGTCAGTGTCTCATCTGTGCCAAGTCGAGACCGCCAGCCTCATTAGATGGCACGGCGTTGGAATAACTTGTACATCACCCAAGATCATACTGTCCTCCTGAGGGAGATGTGCCGTTTAACTTAAGCTTCCACCTACTCTGACTTACTGCTGCTCCTTTTACATAACAGCCAGACAAATTAGCAAATCCTTCCAAACTAATCCTCCCAGAATGGGAGCAACTCCTTTCATGGCCTAACAGAGCTTAATTGCTGACGCATAATTTGTGCTGACGGAGTCTTTCTGGGAATTCGCGTCTCAATTGACCTGTTTTTTTTCTCTCCCCCAGACAGGAGGAAAGTACAACACCCTGTGCACTTTGATTAGTGTCAGCGTGAGCGATACCATTATCGGATGCCTTGATACTCTTATCAAATCGAAGACTGGGTGAAAATAGGACATCGGAAATTTTACGCAACACCAACAGCAGAATTTTTTAGTTCCCTCTTCATTTGCTTTGTCAATTGAATTCAGACCACTGATTTAGCTTTTCCCTGTTTGGGCTGTGGTGGTACAGGAGGACCATTGTTACAGCTCTGTTCCCCTTTGTGGTGAGTTTGTGGTTTGGCTTCATTCTGTTGAACTAACCGTGGAGTGTTTCCAGTAAAGGATGATCTCAGGAATGTTCTCAGTCTTCTCCACCACTGGGTAGTTGCTCCAGTCTTTACTAGTGATTGTGATCATTCCGTTCTTGTCCATGCTTTAAAAAAAAAAAAAAAAAGAGAGAGAGAGAGAGAGAGAGAACACACAACATTAAGACCCAGACTCCACTTAATCCAACAATCTCAGGTTTCAGTGGATGAAACGGATGAATGAAATTACCTCTTAAGGGCTTTCTCCGCATGCTGCAGGGAGATATGCACACCGATGTCGTGAAGAGACTGCATGAACTCTTTGGGATCAACGTGGCCTTAAAAGGAAACGAGGACACGTAAGAAAAAGTCTCTCACAGTGAAAGATGAAACCAGACGAATACTGACACATCTGAAACAGAAACAAAACCAAAACCACAGCACATCCGCAGCAGGAGCCTCATACCTGCATTCTTCCTGTCAAGGCTTTTCACCACAAGCTTCAGGTCTTTCTCATAGTCTTGCAGATAGTGAACAAACTCCTCAAAGTCCAGCTGTGCATCTGAGTCATTTTCTTCCTCTTTTAAGGTTTTCTGAAAGGAAATAAATATTCAGGCAATGAGACCTTCTGTCACAAGTCAGATAAGGAGACAGAGTAGAGTTTGAATGATGAGGGTTGTCGAAGGAGTTTGAATTAAATTTTATTGAATAAAATGAGCATATTTGGTATTAATGGGTTTCAGCAGCAGGTGACATCTGGCAGTGATTTTCATGTGCACTGACACATCAAAACAACTGAACAGTCGCTTGAGAAATGGGCAGCAAGTTCTGAAATGTACTCTATGTCTAAAATGTGTACCCAAAGGCCAAATAACTAACAGCCAGCCAGTCCCACGGTCCTGGATATGACACTGGAGATTTAAAGGTGTCCTGGCTTGTGTTTCATGACCCTAAAGAACAGCATCGTGACCCATTTGCAGATCCACGGTGCTCTTGGCGTCTTGAATGACTGGAATGACGTCTGATTCTGCAGAACCGGAGGAGGGGGGGGGTATTAGGTAGTAACACCTAGGTTTATCTTTGACCTCAACCGCAGGCCGACCCGCCAACTGTTTTAATCTCGTCTAAGCTCAGACCTCCAGTGCTAAAACAAGACAAGGACACCGGCAGTCCTCCAGCCTGCTGGCCAGCGATGCCCGATACCTGATACCTGACCCGCTGCCCACAGCGCAGGCATATGACTGTCAGAGAAATGATACTCTGCAGGACATTTCTGCTCTCCTCTGCAGCTCACACGAAACTACCTGCACAAGTGCACACATGTGACTTAGAGCATGGTTAAAGGTGAAAGTCGTGTTGTCAAGTTTAAGAATTTACATCCTTCTATTTCTGTGCTGAGGGACTCCTCCAGCCAGTGCTGGTGCTGCAGCTGCTCCGCTGACAACAAACGGGACATTTGCATAAGATGCTAACTGAAGCTCTCACACCAAAGTAAATAATGTCTGTCGAAAAAACTCAGGTCAGCACTGTGTCTGCGTCTGACTGACTGCAGATGAAGCATGGCTCACAGTTCAGTGCAGCGGGTTCAGCACAAAACCAAGGTTCAGTTCACCAGTTTTCTGGTTTCAGGAAGACACATGCACAGGTGCAAAGTAATAAGATAACTTCACTGTGACAATCAAAAGCTGCATACATAGCAATACTTAGTCCAGACACACAATTTATGCATTTTGCAAATGACTGCAATGTGTGAAAATTGATATAAAATGACCATACTTATACATTTAACACTTTAAACTGATTTTTTTTTAATGAAGTTCAGGAGTTCAGTAATTAGTCTGATTTTAGTTTTCACTTTAAGGAGACAGTTGCAGACAGGAGCAGCCGTGAATGAAGTGCAAATAGCATGAATTCCTTTTTAGGGTGGAATTTCCTCGGGAAAATGAATGAGACAGCCCGCGCCGGTTCACTTCGGTTTATAAAATCCATGGCAATTAGACTGCGCGGACGAAAAGCAAATACATTTAACAAAAACATAATGTTAACTCTAAGTAACAAAAGTCACAACAAAGTTTTCACAACAGTTATAAATATTACGGGAGCGATTTTTCTGGAAGCCGGTCACTTCTGCGGCCTAGTCGTAAGGCTTTTCACCAAACCGTGCTAATCCTTCCGGCGCCCGGAAAGAAAGGCTTTAGTGACGATTACAGCAATGGGATTTAAAGAAGTGGGTAATAGTAAATACTAAAGCGGTCATATAGGGCAATAAAAAGTTAACTTCACGTAAATTTTCTTACCTTTCGCCATTTTTGGTAGGTTGAAAACTCCTGAGACGGAAGGAACACACTCAGTTTGTTAAAGAGAGACTTCAGCTCAGACGGCAGTCCGTTAGACTCAAAGTACTCCACTTCAACCGGGTCTGAGTTGGACACGGGGACGTAAAGGCACAGGCCGAGCATGTTGGCTTCGAAAATTTTAAAAGAAACTACAATAAATAAATAAATAGCACACCGGCGTGTCTTCCCTCCACGCTACGATACTGAAATGCCGGTAAGGAACGCCGGTTTCTAAAAAATGTCAAAATGCCACGCCCCTGCCACGAATGGAGCCACGTCATTGGCCGACCCACCGGCAACGTAACGTCATTTTACTACTGGCCAATCGCAGCGGCCGCCCATTGATGGGCTCGGCTGGACCCCGCCTCCCAGTTACGTAAAACAACGGAGAATCGTCGACCAATCCCGTTCCTCCTTCGATCTCGCTTGTCAAAAATTGACCAATCCGCTCTTTCCATTGTTTTAAACCGTGGCTGAAGCGCACACACGGGCTGTTTGGCGGGACATGTGCACGGAGCTAAGACACAAACGCATAAAAATAAATAAATAAACAGCAACACACAGCTGGGGAAAAACAGGAGCGCTGTGTTAACCTGACCAATGATTCTGCTTCTGAAGTCTTTATCTTTAGAGCAACTTTTAAAACTTAAACCAGCTTCTGTCAGCAGAAATGAAGTGAAGAGACGATGAGAAGAAAAAAACAGTAAAACAAAGTTGGAGCAGTAACTTCAGTCTTCAGCTCGGTCTTCAAAACCCAGCCATTTTCAGGCATCAATTTGTCCAGTTTACACAGGTAAAACTAAAACATACAGTCGGTGTAACTTTCAGGTGTGGTCAGGTGAACCTGGTGAGGGTCCTGGGGCAAACATTTGTTGTCGGGCCACTACCGATCCTGTCTGTGCAAGACACAGTCAAAACATTAGCTGAAGATACAGAAAAAGCCTTAGCTTATTTTACACTTTAGTGAAATCTGCAACTGATCAAATTAACAGAGACAAACTGACACACTGTAAACTGGGGACCTCTGGGAAATCACCAATGATTTCTAACTATTTTTCATGAAAAACTATTTTAAAAAATATGTGGTTTATGTGTCAGTTATAACTAAGTAACTTCATCTGTAGATTTTTGTTTTACAGGCAGGTATTAAAAATAAATCAGAAAAGAAATAAACTGATAACAACCAGCATTTATCATGGATCCTTTATGCTGGGTTTTAGCAAACCCAGCTGTCCATTTGTTCCCTCATGTTTTCCACCACATGCACTGCAACTGGTTTTAGTTGTAGTTTTTTCTTTATCTTGAGGCTTTGGGAGGAAACCTCTGCTCTTCACTTCTTCAGTCTTGTATTTTGTTGTCTTTCCTTTTATGTTATGTCTCTGCTGCAGACACCATTGCATCATTTGATTTGGCCACTGACTGTGCAGCACTTAGACCTGAGTCTGTTCCAGGGACAAACCTATAAACCAGCCCGAGGCAGAAATAAACTTGGAAAAGGACGAGAGCGCCAAAAGCCAAAAAAGGTGCTGAAGAAACGCCAAGAGCTGGTGGCTGAACTCCCGAGGCTGTCAGCTGATCCTGTCTGGGTTTACATACAACACACACACACACACTCCTCTGCATGTGGCTTAACTATTAGACTGTGCACAGTTCTGTGACTTATTATACTTAATACTGTTCCAAAAACTTTGTGTCAGAAGTTTGTGTTTGCTGGGAAGTAACTTCACCTGAGTATTTCTCTGTCTTGATTCTTTTTACCTCAGTCGATCTACACATCCACCTTTAACTCCACCACGTTCATTTAACAGCTTTAGTTATTCTTCATTTTGATTTTACATACAACACATGTGCTCAGCTTATTAAACATGATGCATTAATGTAAATCAAAGGCCCCACATGCCCATGTTCTGGGTTATGTGGCTGATTAGACCTGCTCATGTGGGTAAGTTATGTGACTTATGTGTACAAATTATTATCTTGTGAGTTATTATTAACTTCAGGACTTGTCCTGGGTGGGTGGGGGTGGGGGCAGGGGTGGGGGTGGAGGAGTAGGGGGGTGGGGGGCTGTTTTTCTGCAGGTCCATAAAAAATGTTTCTCCCTGTTTGTTGTGGAAGAACCTGACAGATCTTTTCACATCTTATCAGCACATTAACATTCATGGTTTTTGGAACATGCTTAATCAAAACCTGTGTCTGTAATGTTTTGGTGTCCACTTACTTTCTCCACTTACTCTCATTTATTTACAGCCTCAAACTGCAAGAAGTGAGTCTCTTGACTTTAAATCTAATCAGGGTTAAAAAGTAAAAAGTCTTGATCATGTGTGAAGTAAGAAATTTTTAAACAAACTAAAGAAACAACTTGAATGTTTAAATAAAATGTTTGAGGATGTGTTTTTTTTTCTGCAGCTGTGATCGGACCTTCAGTTGGTCCAAATACTTATTAATACAGTGACTGATCATTGTAATATAATTATAATAATTCATTCATTGCACCACTTGTCCCTAAAATGATTTGCTGTAAATCCCCAGAGTCTTAGAAAGAATCAAAAATAAGCAGTATGAAGCAGAGTGGTGAAGGCTTCTTTTCCAGTCACTGTCAAAGGTTCATACTGATAATTGCTTGAAGTGATTATTGGTAAAAGAACGTCTGTGACGAGACTGAAAAACAACACGTTTACAGACTCTAAAACTTTTTCAGATCGTTTTGTCTCATTTCTCTGTTTTGACCCTTGACAAACATTAAACTATATTTTCAAAGATGTGGAGATGTTTACACCCGTGGTGACAGCAGCGTGCAAACTCAGCGATCCTTCAACACTGCAGTTAAAGTCCAGTGTGAACACAAACATGTTAGTGAGGCTGTTGTTTGTTGCCTGTTGTCGAATCATTGGCGTCACACAGAGGAAAGTAAACGATAACTGTTACGACAGAGTCAGGTCAAACTGTGACAAACAGGATTCAGCAGCACTTTAACCTGCTGGATCAGACAAACAGATCATATCTGACAGGATGATACAGGTGAGAGGTGAGGGGGCGTGGCCTCAACATCAACAGGAGAATCTCAGTGACGCAGTCTGACAGTGACACTGCTGCTCTGATGAGGAGAAGGTGAAGTTTTATGGTTGGATTATGGTGTTTTTGTGAGTGTTGATGAGTTATCACTGGGACACATCAGGTAACAGGAAGTTCTCTATCATCAGTTGATCCAGTCGGTGAATCATAAAGTTACCAACCTGCTTCTCACATGAGTTTCTTTTCAGGGATTTCTGTCTCAGCTGTGACACAAAGACGCAAAGAAGACACAAACAACATCTCAAATTTCCTTTGTTTCTCACCAAGTTAAACGTGTGTCACATTAAACCACTTACACAAAGTTTTCCCGCCAAAAACAGAAAATTCAAACGCTTGGTGACATGAATGATATTATATAATTTAAAAAATCCACCAATAAATGAACACAAATAGAAACTACAGTAGAAACTGAGCTGAACACGCTTTACTTTTCCGATTTGTTTTCTTTGGCTCAAACCAGCTGAATCTTTGAATCCTGTAACACAGTTCATCATGTCTGTCTGTGAAACAAGCAGCTGAAAGATCAGCAGAAACAGAAATTTTAGATGGACAGCGCCATCTGCTGGATGAACCAGAGCCTGACCTTCACTTAAAACTGAACAGTCTGCTGCTGAATTACATTCACTTCCATCAGCATGTCTGAAATTTAATCTGTGTTTAAGTTCATCACACAAAACACAGAGCTGATTTTTCTTCTTCTCTCTTTATGGAAATTAACTTCACACAAACATTGTGTAAAAGTATGTGCATCAACCATTCGTTTATTCTTTAATAATGTAATTTGTAACACCATCATGTGTGTTTTTACTTTATTTAACATTGTCTTTATTTTATTTCACACATATCTCAAACTGTGCTTGGGCACAGTGATTGAGTAAATGTTACTTTGCACCATTGGGAAAAGCTGTTGTCCTTCAGCCAGACAACAGTCTTTCCACTGTTTGCCCCAGAAACTCAAACAAAGTTGAAGGTCCCTGAAGGCACCATCAGTCCCAGCTGCTCCGACTGTGACCACACGGCGCCGCTGTTTCACCACTGAGGCTGCGGTGTCACCGCCAGCGAAGTGGCCCACAAAGGTGTGTCAAGTTAACAAGGGTGAGTTAGTAAATGACCGGATGTTAGGTGATTTGCCTTTAAAAATAAGATCCACAAACTCAAATACTGCGATTCATTCTTTAAAACTGAAATGAACTCAGATTGTTTTGATAAATTCTACATTATGTCTCTAACGTAATACAGCGACTATCTAATGTTTTACTGTTCAGCCGATTTTTGACGGTGTTCCAGTGTGGTTCCAGTGGTTTTATAAAGGTTCACTGAAGCTACAGCTAATGATCCTTTTCATTGCTGATTAATCCGGTGATGATTTTCCAACGAAAAATATCTTCGTCCAAAAGTTTTGTTTTCTTAGAACAAAAGTCCAAAATATTTTGTTTGCAATGGTTGAAAACAGATATGCAGCAAATATATATGTATATGAAGTAACTTATTACACCCTGTCTGTGTTTATTTAGCTTTGCTCAGCTTTGTTGTCTTTGTTTGAATTGTATGTCCGTGTGTATCTCCATTGTTACTGGTGCTGTGTACTGTGTGTAACTGCACCGAGAGCCACTAGAAACCGTAGTCACCGGACATGCTTGACTGATTTTTTTTATATATATACTTTTATTCTGAAAGGCGACAACAGGATGTTGCTTGACGTGCTCTCAGCTAGCTTGACGCAGCTTGCGCAAAGTTCCTCCTCTCGGTACCGAGAAGAAAAAGGGATGAAGCGTCTTTTTTCTGTCATTTTTACGTTGTCGGACGGCCGCTGACAAAACTCACAGGGCCCGAAATGTCTCCAGGTAGGTCCCTTTGTACTTTTAAACCACACACGTTAACGTTTTCTCCGCGTTTATACGCGTTATTAACCGAAACGCCTGGTTTGTTTTCAGATTTCTGTGCTGAATCATCTGTGAAGAAGCGGAGTTCGCGTGAAAACACAAACTAAAAACACGAACGGGAGCCGCCGGGACGCTTCGTTTGCATTAGCCAGTCTTTAGTAGTAAGTTTTCAGGTGCTTCGTTGTCTTCTGTCGTGTTTCTATGTGAGTCCAGCCATGGCCTTCTTCGTGAAAAAGAAGAAATTCAAGTTCCAGACGCATCTGACCCTGGAGGAGCTGACCGCTGTGCCTTTTGTCAACGGAGTGTTGTTCTGCAAGCTCCGGCTGCTGGATGGAGATTTTGTCGCTACTTCTTCCAGGTAAAAACACAAAGACTCCCGTAAACCTCGCTTCATACACGTACAACGCCTTTACAAGGCATATTTAAGTTTTTTAAAGTCACTTTAAAATCTTTACAGGAGCTTCATGGTGGATTTAGTGAGACTTAATTCTGCTTCACGAAGTTTTTTTTTAACCGTAACTTTTCTATATAGAGATTTTGCATTGACTTTATCGCGTTTCTTATGTGTTTGGTGGTTTGTCTGGGTTTGACTCAGGCTAAATACTTTGCTGTTGCATCGTTATGAAAGTTTCTCTGAAGTCATTGTTATTTCATTGGAGTTTATAAGGTTGTCACTGCTGTTCTGCAGCTAACAAGGTTTTTCTCTGTTGTTTAATCAGTTTTAGTTTTAGTCAGTGTGATGTGAGAAAAGGCTCATTCATCCTCTCAGTGGCATCTTAAAGCTCTGCCTGTCAGTCCAAAGGCTTTTCATTAAAAATCACACATAACAAAGAAAATCAGCTGATTCTCTCCTTTTGTTAAACACATTGATTTTGATTATTTCTTCAGGTTTATTGTCTCCTTCAGTTTTATAAAGGTCTTAGAGAGACTTAAAGTTTTGCTGTGAAATTCATGATAAAATCATTGTTGTTGTCTCGGTGTGTTGGAGCTGTCGCTGTTCTGCTGCTCTGCAGTGTTCGAGCTTTGCCTCAGTTTTCCTCAGCTGGTAAAACACTGATTTTCTCTGAGTCAGATTTAAACGCTGGGTGTTGCCACGTTAAGTGGCCTGTCTGTGCGTCTGCACCGGCACCTCGACCGGACAACCAGACTAAACACCACGAAACCTCTCAGACCAGATCACACTGGTGAAACTGTCCTGTCTTCCATCGTTAAACTCCCTAAAGTGACTTTCTACCAAGCAGCTATTTTTCTGCAGTCTAACCTGTTGTTTCTGGTTAACTGACTCGAGGATGTGGTGAACTAGATGATGAAGATGGCTCTCATGTATTTTCGGGGCTTTTCATGTCCATCATGTCACGTAGCTCCAGATTTTCCTCCTTTGACCTTGATAACATCTTCAGGTTTCATCTCGACTCCCTTCCTTGTCTTTGATTCACTGGATGAGATTAAATGACCTTGAAAGTGGCTTCAGACGTCTGATCCAGAGTTTTACACTTGTCCGAGGGTAAAGATGGGACAGTGTGTGTGTGTGTGTGTGTGTGTGTGTGGAGACGTGTCCCCCGTCACCAGGTCTGCGAACAACCAGTGGTTTTTCTCTGGTATTTTGTTTACTCTCCTTTTTTTTTTCAAACCCAACCTGAAGCACCAGGCCTGCCTCCCTGCTCTGTCTTCTCTGTCTTACTCTGTCTTACAGACTCTGACCCACTAAACTAACCTCAACTTGTAAAGCGAGACGAGGCGTTATATTGTTTGCCAGCTAAGTGCTGAATTGGCAGAGGAACTGCTGCTAACCCATTTTTCAGATGAAGGGATGGACCTGATTTTCTGGGTCTGGCTTTTCATCAGGGCTCAGTTGAGGAGAAGATGTTTCACTCCCAGCTCCTCAGTCATCTCAGGGTGTGTGGAGTTAAACCTGCAGTTGGTGTTAAAATATCTTAATCAACCTCCTTTTTTCCCTTTTACTGGGACCTTTCCACACCCAGTTGGTGCCTTGTGCTGAAGCAGGCCTGTTAAACTTTACGTCCCCGAGATGAAAGACGTGTACGTGGGAGAAGTTTTCCTCTGTGTCCTCAGTAAAAGCAGGTCGTCCTCTTTGTATGTGCTCGACCTCCCTGTTCTCACGTAGCATCATTCCAGCTCAGAGTCTTGGAGAGAGAAGAGTAAACACACAGAGCAGATCGTGATCATCTTGATCAGGTTTGTGGTCAGCGGATGTTTTCCGTTCTCTTCCCTTCATCTGCGGACAGAGAGCAGACTGGGAGGTTTAGACACAAACGTGTCTGTGACGCAGAGATAATCTCGCTGGCTGAGTGAAGCCTCAGTGAACAGAACCAAAAACGTTTGAAATATTTATTTGATAAATTACTTAAAATGACTAAATGTGTTACTAAAACAGACTTTAGCCTCTTTTATCTCCTTCAAAATGTAAAATTCCCATCACAGGTTCCCGAACCCCAACGTGAAGTCTTCAGATATATCGATTTTTTTGCTCTCGTTAGTCCAGATCTCCAAAATATTCAGTTTCAAACTGCAAAAATATGTAGCAGCATCATATTTCACGAGACTTGGACTGGACTGGTCGGTCAGTCCACTAGTTTGGTTCACAGTGAAATCTTGTTGGATGGACTGCAGTGAAATTTTGTAGATATATTTATGGTCCCCAGAGGATGAACTCTGGCTGCTAGCTGCTAGCGTGGCTGCAGACTCTTAGTCATGTTTCATTTTAGCCCTGCTCTTCGGGTTAAACTTGAAAACATGAAGTGCCACACATCAGACCACACACATCCAGCAATTCAAAGAAGGTCTGATGAATCTATGTTTAAAAATAATAATTCAGAATGAGTGTCAGATCTCGTTTTGTGGAAGGTTGTGTTGATGTATTTTATGGTGGTGCATTTACATTGAAAAACGTTCAGTGATATTTGTGAAATTTTGTCCTTTACATTAGAGTTTTGTCTTTGACACCAAAGCTTTGTTGTGTCCTGACAGAAACTTTCTCTGGCTCAGGCCTCAGTGAGATTATTTTTTTTCCGTCTCCAGAGGCTCAGATCTCAGCCTCATAAAAAACGTTTGATCGTTAAAATAAACTCCAATTTGCTTAGAAATAACAAACTAGATTGTCCCTCCCTGCACGCCCTCCGCCTCAGGTCCTGTCCTCAGCCGCGTGGACGGTGATGTCTGAGGCCCCTGTTCTCTCAGAGGTCGTTCTCCTCGGTGGAGGTTATATAACAGCTCAGATTCCCTCCCTCCGATCTCAGTTATCATCTCTGTGACTGAAAACAAGGCCCTCTCAGAGGAGGAGGCGACGGCGCTGGGAGGCTCCCCCCGCGGCGGACAGAGATTAGCGTTATGTCACAGATCTGACAAACCCGGTCTTTGTACGGAGCCTCTCCGGGGACCTTGCCTTGTTGTGGGTCAGGAACAGTGGGGGAATTAACAGCGAGCTTATCCAGGGGGACACACTGCCTCGCATGAAAACCCCTCCCAGAGTCCTTGTCTGGCTGAAGCCAGAGAGAATCACATGCCGAGAATGTGAGCGTCCAGCTCTGAGACCGATGCGTCTGCACAGTTTGTGTTTGGCCTGTCTGATGTTTGAGTTGATGACTTAATGATACTAGATGCATTCAAGCACGTGAACAGTGGCGACGCGGTGTCAGGATGTGAAGTAGAGTCAGCAGCAGAGGGAAGCTGTGCAGAGACACTAATACCAGATAGTGTGACTGATGCTTTTTCTGGTGGGATCCCAACATAAACAGTACAGTAACGTCCACGAGTCTCACTGAGTCTCACTGTGCTTGATAAAGTTTACACTGGGCAGAATCAGAAGCTGTGCAGGAGGATTTTCTGGCAGTGGGATGTCTTCAGATTCTTCTTTTGTCTGAACAAACTCAGAGAAAAGCAGCGAATCCTCGAATTTAAGAAGCAGGAAACAGCAAAAGTTTTAGATTTTTCCTTCGTAAACGACGTAAACAGTTCATTGTTTGTCGTTTTGTGGCTTGTAAAAGGACAAACAAACACTAAATAAAACTTTGGGACAAATTATTGACGACTGATATTCAGTCTGAAAAATTGAAGACCCTGGTTAATGGACCTGACGCGACCTACTTACTGACCGATGTTCCCACAGACAGAGGACCTTTGTGCTCTGTCGCCTTGGGTGAACTTGTGGTTTTACAGTTTTAGTGATATAACATAAAACAGTGCTGTGCATTTATAACAACTGGACATGGCAGACACACACACACACACACACACACACACACACACACACACACACACACACACACACACACACACACACACACAGTTATGTAAAACCCTTCGCAGATGAAAAGTTTGAAAGAATTTAACAGTTCTTAGAAATATGAATTAGAAGGACATCAACCAAAGCAAATAACTGTTAGACTTAATATTCTTTTTCCTTTTCTTAAAATTTGTGTTGATCTTACAAAGAGTTTTTAAACACTTTTTTTTAAGAAACTAAGTTGAGCTAAATTACATAATAAACCAAATCCCATTCAGATCCCTGGTTAATGAGTTCATCAGGAGTAAACCTCCTCCTGCTCCTGCTGTTCAGGCTCCATGTGGCACAGATCTGAAACAGGGACTTTCACCTTAACAACAAAAAAAAACTTTAAATTTAAAGCTTTAAATTCTCCTTTTAATAAGAACAGACTGTTTGTGATGACTTGCAGTCAGAAATAAAACCTGCAGGGACAGATTTTAGATTTTAAATATCAGGAGCGGTATCAGCTTTGGAAAACGTCCACCGCATGGAGCCAGCTTTACAGGACACCCAGCCGGTCAGATGTGTGGGGGGATAATATGTTTTCACTCAGCTCGGCTTTAAACAGCAGATGGTTTCCATCCCGGTTTGGCAGAAAAACACGATTTTCACCGCTGCACGAATTCAGCCTTTATCAGCTTTGTCTTTTAGTTTGACATTTAAATTTAGGACTTTTAGCTCGTTTCTCTTATTCGCACTGTTCCTGACATTTCCAGATCACAGACACTGCACGAAGCCAGCTGTGAACCGTGTGAGGACACAGCCACAACAACATGACTGTGGGTGCAGTGCAAATAAGAGCCGATGGAGGAGATTTTTGTATTTAAAGGTTGAGATAAAAACAGGAATGTTGGAGCGGATAGAGGCTGCAGACACCTGAGAGGAGGGTGTGGCTGAGTTCAGAGAGGTGGATGTGAAACTGCTCAGGTGAAGGCAGAGAAGAAGAAGTAAAGTCCGAGTGAAACATCGAGCTGCAGCGAGTGTTTCTGATGTGGCAACGCGAACAGATTGTGTTCATTTCCTGTTCCGATAGTGAACCGCACACGTGAAAGCTTCTGTGTAAATTCGTCCTCATCTGTGTGTAACTGAAGTCTGACTCTGTTCTTGTCGAGGATCGTGTCACGTTGTCTGACGAGGTTCACAGGTTGTGTCAGCTTTTCCCAGTGGGAAGGTCCAGGATGTAGTTCTTAGGACCCTCAGGAGTAGCAGGAACTTTGGGGTGGAGTTGGCAGAGCTTCCTGACGGTCTGTCATCACATGTCACCGCCACTTGACCAGTTTGAATTGTTGTAAATGGCCTTGTTGAGGTTTTTAACTGATTCCTCTCCTTCTTTGTACTGTGATATAACATTTAACAGCTCTGTTGACAATTGTTTAATCATTTCAGTCTTTTTTTTTCTTGTAAAAATGAAAAACATTCTCTGGTTTCAGCTTCTCATGTGAGGATTTGCTGCTTTCATTTGTCAGAAACGGCAGTAAATTGAATATCTTTAGGTTTTGTGCTGTTTATTCAGAAAAAATACAGGATTGGAGAAACAGATAAAATAATAATCAAACAAAATAAGAAATAAATCTCGACCCAACGTCTCAAAGGAGAGGATTTGTTGCTTTTATCTTTGGAAACTGGTTTCAGATTGTTGGTGGAACAAAAAAACCGACTGATAATGAGCTGCAGTAGTAATCAGCTGCGGAACAACAAATCACATCATGGAGGAAAAAAAAAAAGCCGGTCTGTGTTTAAGAGTGCAACTGCGATGGAAAGCGTCGCCTTTTTCACCTGGTCGAGACTCTTCAGGCAGAAGCGAAGGTTGGACATTTGGCATGTGAGTGAAGGGAAGAGCTGAGTGAAGAGGAAGGAGGAAGTCCAGAGAGGCGTGAGTTCGTCAGGAGAGTCAGAAATCGACCGGGACGAGTGAATTCCCAACAGCTGTTTCCTGTTTTCATCTCACTTTTCCAGCCGTTAGCGTTTTGGTGGGATGTGAGGGGAGGTTGTGTGTGTGTGTGTGTGTGTCTGTGTGTGTGTGTGTGTCGGGTGTGGGGGTGTTTTGGACATGATTCCTCTGGTATCTGGCCAGGTAATCAGAATGAACTCCCTCCTTTCAGGGGAATTCCTGTGAAATTGATTGTTAGATATTCTCTCTCTCTAAGATTAATGTTGTCGTCTCAATGTTTTCATGAAGTTTTGATTTGGCACAAAGTGAAGAGGGTCGGTCCTGTGACATAACGGACCTGAGTTTACAGAGTTTCAGCTGAAACGGCTCACTTCTGCTGCTGCAGAAGGTTCAATCTATGTATTTTATTCCTAAACTGACAACTGTTGACTGATTAAACAACAACACAGGTAATCCATTAATCGTTTGTCAGTTGTCAAACATTCACTGGTTTTAGCTTTTCAGCTTTGATAAATTTCTTCTTTTCACTGATGAACATCATCAGAGAGTCTTTGGGTTTTAAACCGCTGGTTGGACAAAACGAGACACTGAGCCGTGCCACCTCGGTGCTGCAGATATTCCTGATATTGCAGGAGCCAAACAACGAACTGATGAAATAATAATTGTGACTCATCAGCTACAATTGGAGTATCACTGTATTCTACTAAAAAGCATTGTAGCTCAGTATTTCTTGTGCACCAGTGATTCTCACTTTTGGAAACTCAAACACTACATTTATATGATATACTGACTGTGGGTGTTTCAGAGTGTGAAGTCTGTTAAATATGAACATTCAAAATGGAAACGGTGCCAGAAACTGTGCCTGAAAACTCTGATTACAGCAGAAACGCTAGTTGGCGTCTGTGCGTTGTAGCTAGGGGGCGCTGTATCTTTCATGCTATAAAAAACGACCCCATGTTCTTCGACAGAAGCGGTGGTTGTTTATGGGTTGACAGCGGCAGCGAGGATCCGACCTGTGGCCTTTTGGGTACAGGGACGTCCTCCCTGACTCCCCGGCCCTCCGGCTGCCCGCCGGGCCTCCCTGACGTCACCGTCCGCTCTGTAGGATCCGCCTGCTTCCTCAGCACTCTGCTCGCGGGCTGTTTATCTGAGGCCTCGACGTGACCTGACCCGGCCTGGCTTCTTGTTTGTGTTTCTGCTGTGACCGGGGCCCCCGGGAGCCACGCGGTCGGGATGGGAGATAAGGATCCCGTACTGCTGCATTGCTGACATGTTGAGTCATCTCATGCTGGGGCGCTGCGGCGGGGGGGGGGGCAGCTCAAATCAGAGACTTCACGTTCACGGTCTTTCAGCTGATTTTCAGGGTCATTACTTCAGTTTGTGCTGGAGAAGTTCACCGTGTTGTTGTGTTTGTTGTGTTTGCTTCATGTTTCCCACATAACAACACAAACAAGACTTTTACCGATTTTACACGGACTCAGAAACAGCTCGGTTACTTGGTGGAGTTTTTAGAACCTGTCGTTTTGCCAGTTTGCAGATTTTTGGCAGCAGGGAGAAGCTCAAAACAAATCCGATTCCACTCCCTGTAACTTAAGCTCTGTAATATATTTTTACTTTATTTACTTATGTAATGTTTTCCAAGCAGCAGGAGCGGCTGGTTAGGTATCAGCATGAGTCCAACTGTCAGGTCCTCCGTTCATGTGAACAAGTCCTGGTTTCTCCATGTGAAACAACAGTAAACCCTCATTTTCCCTGTGTAACTCACTGAATCCATGACTACATTACACTTCCTGTTTCTTGTAAAAGTTTACATCTGTTCACACAAGTGAAGACTTTTTATTTTGAAAGTGACATTATGTAAAAGAAATCGTAAATTTCTCCGTAATTAAAATACAAAGTTGAGCATCTTTAACTGTGACTCGGCTTTGGCTTTGGTTCTGGGCTCTAATGGGCGACTCTCCGGCTGCACTGATGGTGGCCTCGCGGTTACGTTGCACACCATAAAACCTCCGTGTTCTGATGCCAGCTGGGCGCCATTGCTGCGTGTCATGCATGTCTTTCTCTTCCCATGTTTCATGTCTGTATCTCCACCAAAAAAAAAAAACCCTGAAGAAGTACTTCATATCCTTTCTTCCTCTTCTCAGTTAAAACCTCATCTCTCATTTCTCCCTCCTCCTCCTGTGGTGTGGGGAGGCAGTGGGGCCTCTCTGTCCTGTTATGATCCGTGTTTTGTTTTTGGTGTGATGTTTTCATGTCAGGCTATAAGGTACCACTTTTTTCCTGAGCTGCTGCTTCGTCCTCAGGAGACATCAGGTTTTGCTCTATTTTCGCGAGGAAGTGGACACGCACAGTGGCGGTCTTTGTGTTAGCTGTTCTTTGCAGGCGTTATCGTGTCGGCCTTCAGCCCTCTGTTTGTGTGAGCTCTGTTCAGCCGGAGTGAGAGCAGCTCCGGTGCTGTCGGCGCTGAAGTGCTGCTCCTATCTCGTCTTTTATTTTTGGATGAGTCAAGTGTGTTTGTGAAGTCTTTGCACAGCTCGCTCCTTTGGGTTTTGAACTATTGGCTGGTAAAAACAAGCCACTTCAGGACGTCACTTTGGATTTTAATAACTTGTGATGCACATTTTTCACTATTTTATGATGTTTTATAGACTTAATGATTAATTGAGGAAATTATTGACAGGGTAACTGATACAGAAAGCAAATGTTGATCGCAGCTTTAAATTATCCTCACATTTGAAAGGCTGGAACTAGACAACGATAGACTTTTTTTATTGACTTTGCTTGAAAAAGAATTGAAACTGATTATGAACTCAGTGTTTCCTCATTAGTTGAATCAGACTTCAGTGTTAAGTCATCAGATTAGAGCATAAACAGTGCTGTATCAGACAGTCTGTGCTGGGCTCTGGCACCGGTCGTATTCAGATATTTATCTGTCTCGGATCAGACTTTGTTTTTGTTGTTTTGATCATCAAGCCGCTGAGATCTGAGTCACGCGTGAGGCAAAGAGTCAGAGTTTGGATAATCAGCTGCAGTGTGAACAGAGCCAGAGAGGCCTCAGTCAAAAGCTCTCCTGAAGGATTTCTGTTAAATGTTACACCCCAGCCTCCTCCTGCACTAAAGGAAAACACTGTGAGAATAAAGAGGAGTGAACAGAGGAGGTGCAGAGGTTACAGGTGAGATTAAAAACAAACGGCGAAGGGCTTAAAAAAACGTCTGAGGCTGAAAGAGAGAGCGGCGGTGCGAGAGCTGAGCTGCTGGCAGAGCGTCGGTGGATTTGAGGAGTGTGAGGTTTCCATGGAGCCTGAACAAAGCCATCTGGACTGAGGAATGTGGTTTGGGAACGCTCCCCATTACACACTGGAGAACCAATAGCGTGGGGGGTTCTGATAAGAGCCCAGAGAGTGTGTGAGCCTTTGTGTTTCTGCTCTTCTCAGAACCTCACTCGTTTCCAGGGAAAGATGGATGAAGGAAAGTGTTTGTTCAGGACTGGGAATGTGGTTTAGAGTTAAATAAGATTTACAACATGATTTCAATTTTTTTTTTCTCTTTTTTTTATGTTCTTGTGAATCCCCAGTCTTTGATTTTTGGTTAAGCAGGTCCAGACCTTTAATTCATTTCATTGGGATGGATGAAGGTTGGTAGGCTTTCTAGAAAAAAAGAAGAAGAAAGCATAAATTCAGTTTATGACGATATCAAATGGAGAAAAGCCATAAAGCTTCTGAGCTCCTTGCTGAAGCTGCTCATCAGCTCAATGTAAACACAGAAAATATGGAAGTATTGCAGCTTTGACGTGTTTTCTCAGGAAACTATGAAAAATGATGTAACGTGTTTGAAGGAGGGAAATAAAGTGGCAGAAATCAGGCAGCATGTTGTGGAGAGATGGTGGGTAATGGTGAATTAGGTGAAGGGGGGAGGGGAGTGTGAGGAGCAGCTGCTGCTCGTTTGTACCGTGTGTGTGTGTGTGTGTGTGTGTGTGTGTGTGCGCGCACCTTCTGTCTCACACAGCAACCCTTAAACCTGCCTCACATACACTGTAGAAACTACAGGAACAACACTGAGGCACCACTGCAGATTCAAACTGGATACCCACCCCCCCCCTCTGATTTCCACCACTCCATGACCTTTTGTCTTACCCCGGCATCAGGACAAACTTTGGACCGGACTCTCTGGATGTCTTCATTACTCAGCGAGTGGAAGCTCCAGTTGTACATGTCGTTCTCTGATCTGCTTCTGGGATGAAACACCTTCCCTTCCTTCCTGATGCGCTGATAACAATGACTGTTGATGCGGCGACAGCAGCCAACTACAATCTGTTTGATCAGACTCTGCTCACACTGCATTCATGTTTTTCTGGATCGATTTTTAAATCATCAGCTTCATTACAATTGAATAAAATAATAAATCCAGTTGAAATAAACATCTTATTGACAGCACAGCCGAGTACGACTTATTCATCTTTTATAATCTTTTATATTTAACTTTTTATTCACTCTCTGTTACTGACTGCATGTTTCTGTCTCTCTCTCTAATATTTGCTGTTTTTCTAATGAAGATTTGTTCCCAGGTTTTCAGAGGGTACTGTGTTAGATGGTGAGCGAGCTGCACATCTGTACTCGTCATCTGTACATCTGAAATTCTTTTTTTGATGAAACTTCTCTCCGTCCATTTGAAGTACCACGACACCCCACCGTGAAGCACTGTGCCTGTGATTTATATGTGAATGCAATTAAGGAGGCGTCACGCAGTTTAAGTGGCTGGAAACATTTGGCTGTCGAGTTGATCCTCGTCTCCTCTGCACCACGTTGGACCCAATCCAGAGAAAAGTCTCCAAAATCAGAATGAGCTGAGGAGACGACGGACAGATCATGTACACAGACTGTGAGGCTCGTTAACAGGATGGTGTTTAGCTGAGTGTTCGGTTAACACGGTCAGAACGGTGTAGGTTGTCTTTTCTGTTGATGTATTTTTTTCAACAGTAATTGTTATACAGCATTTTACTTTATTAATTGATTGATTGACCGGTAGTTTCAGCTCCAGACACGTGCTGCCTGATATTAGATGGCATGTCACACACACACACACACACTCATGAATCTACATTCTTCCTTGTCTTGCTGCTGCCGTGTTTCTATGACGTTTCTCTGGAATTTGTCGAGCTGCCGTTCACCTCAGCTTTTTGTTTTCAGGAACAAACAGATCAGTGACCCGCTCTGTTTTTACGCACACTGCTGTGTTCCCACCCGTTAACCCGACTGTGCGGATACTTACAGGTTTTCCACTGACGTTTCTGAGAGGGCAGAAGCCTGAGGGCCGCTGTACACTCGCTTTGAGGTTACTCGAGTGACTGAGTGGCTTTGACGCTGCATCTATCCACTTAGTTACTGAGAGAACGAAATGAAAAACTGTGCTGGGAGTCAGAAGCCATGGGAATCAGCTCTGTAATCCAGTTAGTTTTGGAAAAACTTGCTCACAACATGTTTGCTCAGTGTTGCGCTGATAAATTTGATCCTCAGTGGACACACTGGTCATGAGGCTCTGAGGCAGGGATGACATAAGTGGAAAAAATGTGTTGTTCTGAAGTCAGAGAGTAAAGCCAATCAAAATTAGAAGTTTTCTTGAGAATGTTTGGGTTTGACGTAAATGTTTGGAGGAAATGTTGTTGTTCAGTCCTGGTATATGAATATAAGCACAGCTCAGTTTGCTGCCACCGTACGTGAATATCATTGTCAGTCATTGTCTCAGCTAATGGACGAAGATGAATCACATTATCATTAACCAAAGTCTGAAACACAAGAAGTGAGGAGTAAGCAGAAAGGGAGAGGCGTGTCATAATGAGTAATTCATCAGAAGCATGAGAATGCAGAAAACCAAACTGTTCATCACAGAGATTTATGTGTTCCTGCTTTTTTTTCTTCTTCTTCATCTTCTTCTTCATCTTCTTCTTACAGAGAGGAGGTTCAAGAAAACTGTGTTCGCTGGAGGAAGAGGTTCACGTTTGTGTCGAAAATGAGCGCCAACCCCCACACCGGAGTCCTGGATCCCTCTGTGTGCAGGGTGTCAGTCAGGAAGGTACGACTCTCACGCTGTCTGAAGTCTGGAGATAAACTCCATCAGTGAACACACTGTGTGTTGAACCTATGCTGCTGTTGAGTAAGAACATTCATTATTATTTCTGTCCTTCACTCAGAAGGCGCTGGTACTTAGACGACACCCAGCTCTACAGAGCAGAATCCATTAGCAGATTTAAGTTTACCAAAAAAAAAGAAAGTGCAGGCTGCATCAAGATGTTTGGAGAGTTTCTCACAAAAGTGAATCCAGAATATTTCGGTGCAGACTTGATGCTAACTCCTCCGTGTGAGCGCTGCCTCGGTGCCGTGCCGTGCCCGGCTCGGACGGCACAGGAACCCTGAGTGCGGCCTCAGCCTGTAATTTCACCTCTGTCGCTGGAGCCCTGTCATCAGAGGCCTCTCTAATATAAAGCTGTATCAGTTGAATCACTGGGTTCATCACTGTCTTCCTGTTTTCCCTGCAGGAACTCAAAGGAGGAAAAACATATACGAAGGTAAGAGCTTGTGTCTCTCTCTCGGCCGTCTCGCTTCTCACGTTCATAAACACATAGAAACAGTTATGGATGAGCCTGTGTCAGTGTGTGTGTAAGCCCTAATGCCGTATCATATAAATATTAGCATTTCTCACAGCACTTTGACGAGTCACGGGCACAAACATAAATCAAAAACTTGTCCGCCTCGCGTTCACATTTGCCCGGAATCTGCAAAACATCCTGCCAACACCTCTCTGACCGTAACGGTAACAGCTCCTGGCTGATGAGTCACGTCTCAAGGTCAAACCGCTCGTGAAGGTAAACTTTTGTTGCTCCACGGACGCTGTTGCCCAACAGGAACCGTTTCCTCTGTTTGCGCCCGCGCTCCATTTAGATTTCCTTTAGCTAAATTTACCTCGCTTCCCTCCTTAGAAGTTGGCTTCCTTAAATACACACCTATGAAAACAGAAGCTCCCTAATGAAAGGGAAACCCGGAGAATGAAGAATGGGAACCTTTCTCTGGAGAGAGCTACAGAGATCCTTTAAAATAACTTCACAAATGCAGTTCGGACAAAGGCGGTTTCCACACGGCAAGAAGCTGAGGTTTGTTTTAGAGATAAAAGTCATGTAGACGGCAAACTTATCAGTGTTATCTGGGGCTGTGTAGAAACTGAACCCCCTCACCTACTCAGTGTAGGTGAAGGTTTCAGAAAAATACGAGTCTCCCAGTCGTTATTACAAATTGGAAGTTATCATGAACTCCATTTGTCTGAATCTGAATTACGATAACAAACCTGTTTTCTCTTGTTATCCAAACGTGGCAGTTAACATGGTTGGATGGATGAATGAATGAATGAAATGAAATCCCAGAACATGCTGATTTGTGCTCAGAGATGTGAACTGATGGTCCGAGACGTCCTTCCCTAACGGGAGACCGACGGTGGTCTTACTCTGACCCTCCTTCAGTGTTTTAATTAACTGAGGTCACAGAGACTTTAAATTACCACACCACCAAAAGTCATGTGACCTTTCAGACCTACCTGCTTTTGCCTTCATCAAAGCCACTTTAAAAATACAGGTTTCCCTCTTTGTCTGGTCTGATGTTTGTTGAGACTGACGTGTGGTTGTTGCTCTCTCTCATACACTGAAACTTCAAAAAACTCGTGACGTTTACGATGTAAATTTGCCTGCCGTGCTAATTGATGGGTGTTGCAGAGAAATCTGTTCTTCCTAAACTCGTGCCAAAAATAGAGGCCAGCGAGGCCCTCCGTCAGTGAGCCTGGAATTAACTCTGCTCTAACGTCGTCTCCTCCTCACCCTCAGCTGGGCTTCACCGACCTCAACATGGCGGAGTTTGCTGGTTCTGGCTCCACGGTGCGCTGCTGTCTGCTGGAGGGATATGACACCAAGAACACGCGGCAGGACAACTCCATACTGAAGGCAAGGGCAGCTCAGTTTGAGCCTGAAGCAAACTTGATCATTAGCTGAGACTTTGACCTTTGACATTTGACCTTTTCAGTGATCACTTCCGTCAACTCTCACATATGATGGAGAAAAGCATGAAATCCTGACACTGGAGAAGCTGAACCAGTTAATATTTGGCTTTTTTGCTTATAAAAATGACAGAAAGGATTAATCAGTATAGTTTTTTCAATCAATCAATTAATAATTCCATTAATCACTAATCGCTCCAAGTAAAATAATTTCCTGTTGAGGCCTGGAGATAAACATCAGAAGATTTCTCAGTAACTGGGAAGCGAGGAAATCGTCTGTCAGAGATAAAGATCACACGTGTAATAAAAAAACGAGGATTTCCTTCTTTGTTTGTGCCTTGTGTGGTAGTTGCCTGGAATCTTTGGGTTTTGGACAAAAACAGCAACGTGGAGTTTCACAGTTTTCACATTTTGACATTTTATAGTCCAGAGGACCTGGTTAATGTCACGTGCAGCTGAATGGGTTTACTCTGTGGGTGAGGGAGGTTCTGGTTAGTTCACCGAGGAGTTCAGGAACTCTGCGGCGCCACCCGGAGATCATCAACACAAACTGCTCTTTATTTTTAGTGAGCCAAGACAGTCATGAGCTGTTGTGCCATCTCATTCCTCTGGAAGACTTCAGACTGCGCAGCTGTACGTAACTCATGTGTCAGTGAGCTTACCGGGAATTTACTCCGACCGTTTCCAGTTAGTTTTATTGTTGCTCAAGACTTTTTTCGTTTCAGTAACAAAATTATAGGGCAATAATTTTTGGAGTTTAAGCTGCTTACATTTTGAACCTTTCTTTTTCAGAGCTGTTTTAAGTAGAACTTGGATGAGTGGTGATAATTCTGTATCTGGTTCAGATTATTCCTGTGTGATAAGGACATGAAAAGTGATTTCAGACACAGGATTAACCTGTGAGGTAATCAGAGAAAGATGCAAATGAAAAAGGCAGCAATTTCACAACTATACACAAATAATTCATCATTTTGTGTGAAATCATAGATGAGTTTGATGAGTGAATTTGATGTAAACATGTTTGTATCTGACTTTGTGTTGTACAAGGCTCAGGTGAGATGAAAGAAACAAAAAGTCAGAGTCTGTGACGCCGGTAAAACTTTTTTTTTTTTTTTTTAAAGGTGATCATTGGGATGACCCTCCTGTCTGGAGATCCGTGTTTTAAAACGTGAGTAGTTCAAACTGTGCTGGATGTCGCAGTGATGTTTCAAACATGTCGAACACCATGTGTTCTGCAGGTATTGTTTTGGTGATGTGGTATTTTTTTGTGTTGTTTCACCTTGTAACCAGATTGTTAAACATGTGTGATCTTTTTGTTCCTCTGTCCTTTGTTGCTGCAGTGACTCAGTTTCCTCACGGTCAAAAAGATTAATCTTATCTGAGTTTGCCAAGCGAAGCAGAGCTGCGGCTCTCGGCTCATTTAATCTGTTCCAGACTGATAAGTTGTGTTTTTTTTCCTGCAGGCCTCCCAGCACAGCAAAGTCCATCTCCATCCCAGGACGAGAACACACCCTGCAGCTGGACTGTAAGGGGGAGGGAACAGCTGAGCCCGGGCCGGCTGGAGGGGTTTCTTTGGGCCGGATCGCCAAACCTCGACCCTCCATCATCAGCTCAGGTACAACTCCTGTCTCAGCAGAACGTTTGGTACTTTAAAGATGAGAAAAAGAAAAAGGACCGCTTTAGTCGGGTTTGTACTCTGGTCACAGGGAACCTTTTGGGTCTGGTTCCAAGTGGACAACATGCTTTTCCTTTAGCCGGTGGTTCTCAAACTGTAGAGCCAGTGCAAGTGCAACTATAACCAAACAGGTGTGCTTTGATGCTAGAAAGGCCATCAAGATTTACAAGGCTTGTTTAGACGAAACAACATCTGCAACATGGACAGATTTTTGACGAGGAAGAAAAGAAAAAACAGATGAGTCAGATCCAAAACATGACAAAGCCTTGCTTTTTCTCAAGTTCAAGTCCTCAAGGGGTCAGAGTGTAAGTAACGTCTTCAATAATTATTTAATTGTGTCCCTCTTTTGATTAATGTGTGTAATCCAAAGAATGGATATGTAAATAAAATACTGTATAAACTTGTCCTGACTGCTTTAATGTTAGTTTTGGAGTTTCAGCTCAGCCAGGAGAGATTTTAATGAGGGATTCAAAGGGATTTGGATTTGATTAGCCACTGGATTTAGAATCAATAAAATGGTATTAAATCCCAAATCTATTTCCAGACACAGTAAAATGTGAAGTCAGGCGGGATTTGAGTTTTGACTGAGAACAAACTAAACAAAACAACTTCTACTCAACTCTTCAGTGTCCGACCAAAGCTGTTTGAATCAGTTTACTTGTTTTTAGAACTGATATGAAAAATAAATCCCAGTAAAATGATGTGAAAAAGACTTGAGATTAAGAGGAGATAAAGCGGTCCTGAGACTGCTCTCCAGTCTTGACTTGGCCCAACCTGCCTCGACCCCCCTCACTCAGCCACATGTTTCATAATCTGAGCCAAAACATCCAGGAAGAAGTTCTAAAAAAATCTTTTTGAGAAGATTTTCCTCACATGGAAAAACTTGCTGACAGTGTTTAGGAATTGTTCAGTTTGAATTAAAATGAAAAATGAAACCTGTTTTTTATTCTGACTTTGAAAACATCTTGAAAGGCTGAGGTTGTTCACAGCATCAGAGCATCTGGTTCAGGAATCTGTCCAAAACAACTTTTACACGTGTGGAAAAAGTGCAAATTCTCTGCCACGAGACATGAATGTCCAGGAGTAATCAAGGTTTCAATACAGAGAAACGTTAGTTTACAGAAGCAGTTACTTAAAGCGATCGGTTGGAGTGAAAACCTGAAAACTTTCCAGCAGCTCAGAGGACATGGTCGTAAATTCCAGCTCCAGTCTTCTGCATCTCTGCTGTGAGACATAAACAAAGACTGTTTGATGTCTAATCGTACAGAACAAGTGGGAAAAATACCTGAACATGAATCCATGTGAGGTGTTAACAGTGGAGTTCTCTTCCTTTGTTGCCTTCAGGTCTCCTTGACGAATCAGAAGTGAACCAGAACCATCAATCTGCTGAAGTCTTCCAGTCTGGTCACTCTCGTAACTCCAGCTACGCCAGCCAGCACAGCAAAATCTCAGGTACAGCATCCACCAACAGTTTGATTTATTCAAACCATGAACGGACGCCATTTCGATGCTAAATCCCGACCCTCATCCTCAGCAGGAATCCACATTCATCAGAGCAGGCCGTGTCTTTCTAGTCCTCAGTTGTCCAGTTTTGGTGAGCTTCTTCTCATGCCTTCTTGTGTCCCTGCTGTCCTGCAGGCTACAGCACTGAGCACTCCTGCTCCTCCAGCCTGTCAGACCTCACACACCGAAGGAACACCTCGACAGGAAGCAGCACCTCTGGGGGCCTGGGCTTCACTGCTGACGCACCTGCAGAGGGCGACAAGGACGCCGGGCGTCCAGAAAGACCCCCTCGACCCCCGCGGCCTGTCTTACCCCCTAACAGGCTCCCCAGGTACAGACACAGAACAGTCCTTCGTCAGTGCCCCTGTTGTTGACTTGTGAGCATCTTGTTTTTAGATGAACGTAAAAAGACAACATGGGAAAAGAACGTCACTGAACGCTGTGGCTCAGTCCAGTTCATTGTGTTTCAGGAGGAAGCAGGACTCAGTGGAGAGTCACCCCTCCTGGGTGAACGACACTCGCATGGACGCCGACGACATTGTGGAGAAAATTGTCCAAAGCCAAAACTTTGCAGATATCAACAACACTGAAGGTACAGTGGGAGTGGAGCTCGCTGCAGAGCGATCAGCCGTCAGTGGTGCAGCTCAGGGTGAACCTTTAGTGTCAGAGTCCATAACACTACTTAAAGCAGCTTGCAGAGTATAAGCCAAGGAGTGATTCCTCTACAGCTCAACACCAGAGGAAAACACGGCTGAAGCATAAATACTGACGGCTTTAGCTACACGAGAGAGTGGACTTTGTCACAAGCACATTGAAACCCATGCACACTAACCAGACTCGCTGTGACGCAGGGCGTCGAGCGAGAGTTTAGATCTTCAGTTAGATCACAAACCAAACACACAAGGAAGAAAACAAGCTGAAGGTTTTACGTCTACACTCTGTGAATTTTACAGCTAAAATCTGTGATGTTTTGTTGGTCATTGTGTCTGTGTGGTGGAGCGGAGTGAAACAGTGACGACTCACACCTTCATCAGTTCAGTAAGAAATAAATGTTGGCTCTGTGTTTCCCGGTAGGGCTCTGTGGCGAAGGAATAAGTTAATAGTTCAAATAGTTATGTGAATAAAGAAAAAAAGAGAGCTAGAGAGAGATAGAACCCACTGGTCTTAACTCTGATAAACACCAGCAGGGATGGATATCACCGGGTGTGAGATGGAGGCCATCGCTCCTCAACATGGTCTCATTTGTTTAGAGTGGATCTCTTCATGTGAAGGTTTTACGGTTACTTTGACAGCATGTGATGGATCTAAAAGTGCCGAACACTGCGTCTGGAACGGCTGCACCATCTTTGGACTAAGCTCTCCTTCACTCTCCCAGCTCTGCGTCTTGTCACTCTTTATTGTCTGTGTGTTGATGCTGGTTTCCTTCAGCGGCTGCTGACTCGGTTTCTGTGTTTCTGGCCCTCAGACAGTAACTTGCGTCTGTTCGTAAGCAGAGATGGAACCACCGCGCTCAGCGGCATCAGGCTCGGGAACAGGTGAGACACTCGGCTCCCCGTCACGTTCTGTGTCTTTATCATTTCCTCATTCAGTGTTCCTGTTTGTGTGTCACTCTCTCTTATTATTTTAAAGGTTGTAAAAAAGCCTCAAGAGCCAATTTTCAAACCAGCTTCCTCAAACAAAAAGACAAGAGAGATTAAATTAGTTTGACACCACTGGGTGAAATGACACTGACTGTTGTCCCCGTGTGTGTGGATCCTTGCAGGGTGTCTGCAGGCGGGTACGAGCCTGTGGTGATAGAGAGCCATTAATCCGACCTGTGGATCGTCTTGTCTTCTGTCTTGCCGGTTTTCCTGGAGCTTCAGCTGGTCTGACGCCGTGAGGGGAAAAACCTCGTCCGTTTGCACTTTATGTGAAATGTGTGGCTGTACTTGCCTCCACTCTGTTCATCTGTGTTTGTGATGCTGAGGGCGACTCGGAGTGAAAGCACCACTGCACAAAACGTCTCTCTGAGACGATCTTGTGGTGCGTTACCTGCTTCTGTGCTGCAGACAAAGCTTTGGGAGGGGATTTACATTTAGATTTCAGGAGATCACACTACAAGATAAAGATACACACACCATAATCATCCATATGTCCCAAGTTCATAATGAAAACGGATGCTTCATGCTAACACTGTGCTAACAACAAGCAAAATCCAAAGTAGGAGGAAGGAAACGTTTAAAATGACAAATGGTTTTGCTTTACAGCTGCTTCAGGTTTTCATTCTGGTAGGTTTGAAATGACTGCATGAAATCTCTGCATGCAGTATGTAATATGTACTGTTTGTACTGTTTTTACAGTTAGTATACAAAATTACAGTTAATAATTTACAGTTTTGTTTTGTTTTTATTTACTAAGAAATAATGCAATTATTAATGCAATTCATAGAGCACAAATCTGGTTATTGACCTGCTGCTTGTAGTAACCAGGTCACTACAGTGCACGTAGACGTGCTCTCAAATGCATATAACCAGAGTTCTCTGAGTAACCTGGTTTCTTACGTACATGTACGGAATGAACCTGCAACTCTCAAATGCCCCTGCCAGTTAAGATTCACAAAAAGAATAAGTGTTTTTTTCCCCAAAGCTTTAATACTTCTTTGGTATTAATTGTTCTAAATCTTCTTGTAGCTGTTTCACATCCGCCTACAATTTATTTATGTTTTTTTTTGTTGTTGTGAGCAGCTCCTCCATTTTCTTTCTTCTTCTTTGTATATTTAGTTTTAATTTTCTACAGACTGAAAACCTGCTCAGATAATACAGCTACCATTCATACTTTAAGTGTTAGCATGGAGCGTGCTATCAGTTTATATTATGCTAAAATGCTCTCACTGCTCAAAGTACCTGTCTCTACAGAGACTCAGCCCGTGTGGATTGTCCACAGTCTTAGTTCTCCAACCTGAATGTACAGTTTTAACAGCAGGTGTGTATCTTCTCAGGCACTTTCTGTCCTACTTCTGTATTTACTTTGCCTTTCTTAGCAAATCAAACATTAAACGTGTTCGGTAACTTGCACATTAATGAATTAGAAAAAAATATCTGTGAAGGAACAACAGGACGGAGAGTGATTTCTGCATTATGATGTACTGGGGATGTATGGATGTCAATGGTGTTCACGTTCATGTTTATGTTCATGTTCATGTTCACTCGTGATAACAAACCGTCACAGTATCTTCAGTTTGGCCACAAATTAAATTTGAAACTGCCACTAACGGCAGCACATCCAACACTGAATGTGATTCAGGGTTCATAAAACCACTGATTAGCTCTGACTCACTTTAGTTTTATTTTGAAGTTGTTGTTGTTTGTTGTTGTTGTTGCTGCTCCCTGTTGATCAGGGAGGCGCAGCAGATCTTGTGCCTGTAAAGTTTCTCTTAAATGATCCTAAAGCGCCATGAAAACTGTGATAGCAGAGTGCTGGTGATGGTGAGGAGAGAAATGTTGTTCCTTCTTTTTCTTTGCTTAGTTCTCTTCTTATTTTCACGTAACTTTCAGGTGTAACCGTTGTGGAGATCCCACTGTATACTCACTGCACGCTTGATTACTGAGCTACTGCTACATCTTCATGAAGGACTAATTGGGCTTTCATCAGGCGTTCAAACAAAACGTGTGGTCAGCTGAAAAACACTAATTCAGTGGTACAAACTGTTTTACTCTGTCCAGCTGAAGAAAGCTTTAACTCCACGAAGAAGCATTTCAGCTGTGGCTGCGACTGTAAAGGTCTTTGTTGCCCCCTGGTGGAGCAACGGCTGCTGTTAGGGAGTCCAGGCCCTTTGGTGTTTATAAAGATGTTTACTTTGTGTCAGGCTGATTTGTTTACAGTCATCTTCAGAAGAACAAACACCAAGGAGGCGGACAAAGAACGAGTTTCTGTCACGCTGACAGTTTCAAACACAGAGGGAGAATTGTCATGTCAGCAACCAGCTGGCTGGTTGATGCTTTTTATTAATGTTAGCTTTAGAAGCAGCTTTTTTCTGTTTGAAGTTTGAGCAAAACAGTGACTTTTATCTCATACAGAGTCTTAAAATCTAGTTTTTCTGTTTGTATAAAAAGGTGAAAAGAAAAATCTCACATCTCACAAATCTCTTGAATGAAGTTAGATAACATGGTGCATGTTTTGTCCGACCGGTGGCTGAGAACTGAAACTTTAGAGTCCTATAAAACAGAGAAAAGCAGCAAATCCTCACATTGGAAAACCTGAAACAAGCAAATACCTGATAAATCAGTCATGAAAATAACTGGTGGTTGATTTTCTCTCGAGCAGCCATCGACTAATCGCTCCAGGCATCATCAGAAAAAAAGTGAGGATGATCCTTTGGCAGAATATTTTCCCTTTTTAACAATGATCTACTTTTAAGACTCTGTTCTTTATCAGTGTGGATATTATTTTTCTAGTGAAACGTCAGTTTTCCTTCTTCTCATTCACATCTTTATCACACTATGCTGTTTGAACTTGTCACTTGTCTTTACCTTGTTTGTATTTTTGCAGCTGTGTGTTTATTAATCACATTGTTAGTTATTCTCACATTTGGGGGATAAAACCACTGATCATATAGTCTGACTTTTGGTTTACGTCACCACAGCCTTTAGTTTTCTTTTAAAGCATTTATTTATATATTTTTGTTCCTTATTCTTTTTATTTTATTTTATTTTTTTGTCTGGAGGTTTGTTATAAGCTATGCACACAACTCACCTCCTGGAGCTTTTTTTCTAATAGTATTTCTAACAAATTCTTCTATTGTAACAAAGCTAGTATAATCTAAATTTATTAGAGAATTGAGTTGGAACTGTTCTTCCAGTCGCCACGTAGTTACTACAGTCTTTTTCTGCAGAAATGACTTCTAAACAATAAAAAGCTCATCTGAGTTTGATTCTGTGTTGTGTTTTTAATCATTAGTGTCATTGTGACATGATTTAAATGTCTCTTATCACATAGCCCACAGGATAAGATTGAATTTATTTAATATTCCTTATGACAGGGATATTAAATACAGTAAATGACAGCAACATACATGCGCTGCCAACATGTATGTGTAGGTTTGTGCTCTTGTACTGTTACTACCATTGAAGTCTCTACAATATTTCTGAGAATTCGAGGGGTTTAGTGACATGAGGAGTTTATATTCTACAGTTATACACATACTATGCATATTATGTTTTTTTAAAAAAGGAGATTCTGATATTTTTAACACTAAATAGCTTTTAAAAAGTTTCCTCAGAATATGTTTCAGATCTGAAGGACTCTTGCAGCAGTTATGCAGGTGTAATGCAGAATGAGGAAAAGTCCTGCAGGACCAAAAATAAATAAATAAATAAAAAATCCACTTCCACCTACTGAGGATGTGAGATCTAGAAACATAAACGTTTACAGAAGGTTTGATTGAATAGTTAGAGTGTACATGAAATGTGAAATTTAGTTAGTTGGTGTCAGATGTTTGGCGGGTAGATGAGATTCTGAGGGGGAGTTTCAGCCTGTTTGATAAATGTATTATATATGACTTTATGAGATGATGCAAAAGTGTGTGAGCGTCACTTTGCTGCTGTAGCTCGAGGCTCAGCTCGTTTTCACTGCTCAGATCTACAGTTACATGGTTCAGTCCAGAGTTTGTGTAAAATGCATCCCTCACATCATCTTGCTTGAGATATCTGTAACTCTCTGCCTTCAACAGTAGAGGGCGCTCTACACAACATTATTGGATAAGACCAGATGGAGCTCAGGTCTTTCAGCTTAGCTTAGAAATACTCTGTTACAAGTAAGTTCTGCGTTCACAAGTTTACTTAAGTAAAAATACAGATGTATTAGCAAGTACTAAATGCACTCACTGTGTATAATGGCCCATTTAAGAATAATGTCTATTATATTTTTGAATTGTAGTTATTGAATGTTGCAGCTTGAGAGATTTTTTTTTTTTTTTTTAATTATTCTATTTAGTGCTGGATGGCGTGTGATTTTTCCCCTGGGGATCAATAAAGTCTCATCTTAACCTAAAATAACATGATCATTTATTTGCTGATTACAGCCTATTTTGCATTATCAATGTAAATTTGGAAAGCAACTAAAGTAATCAACTAAACCTAAACTACCTGATTAGTTTTTGGAGGAGGTTTTGGCTATGTACGAAGTCTTAAAGTCTAATCACAGTTCATTAAAAAAAGAAATATTTGTCCTTTTTTAAACTCAGGTCATTAAAGGGAAACTCATTGATGCACGTCACCAGGAAAGAGTTTAGTCAGGGGCTTTTTCCTCTAAATAAGTCAGGAGTTCAAACCACAAACTTGTAAGATCATTTGTATTCGTCCACACAGGTGTTTTCACTTCATTACCTGATTAGACCCAGGTGTAAACTCTCAGCATTAAGGACATACCTGTGCGTAGTCAGTGGCCATGACAGTTACGTAAGATAGTCACGTTTTTGTTTTTGTTTTTTTTTTTTGACGAGCGCGGCGGTGACTGTGCAGACGTGAGTGAAAATGTGAGTTTTCTCCTCTTTATGTTTGATGTGTCTGTGGTTATTAACGTGCATTCTGTTACAGTTTGGTTTGTAACGGTGTTAATTGGATGTAACGTGATGTCTAGAGATTTATCCGGTCGTTGTTCATGCTAATTCAAGCTAGCATTGGTAGAACAACTGGTAGCACACCTTAAACTAATTTACGAGCACCTGGCTGTTTTAGCCAGGTAACTGCTATCTGTCAGTGTTGGGTTTAATCGATAGTTATTGGTGATATTGATGTGTTTTCTTTTCAGAAACTACTGAAATGTGTATTTACGAACTGCCTCTAAATACGCCGAAGCTAGTTCCTGAGTCGGAGGGTGCGTTTGGTTTTTACACCTGTTGCTGTTGTTGACATTAGACACCTTAAAACAGTTTGAAACCCGCTTTCACATTTGTGAAAACTTCAGTTTCTTAACGAAAGCAAGAAACACAGTTTCTTAAATGTGAAACTTAATTTGTATTGGTGAAAATGCATCTAGGTCACATGGAGCAGGTTCAGATCAATAACTACTACACTTATCTGGACTAGATTGTCCCAGAAAGGCTAAAGACTCTTTAAGACACGGTTTCAGATTTGTGAAACCTCTATTCTATTTGTGAAAATGCAAAAGTGGAGATTTCACTGCTTTTTGAACACCCAGACCACACTGGACCAGGTCCAGAACCATTACACTAAGATATATCTAGATTAGACTGTCCCAGAGAGGTTCTTTAAACTGGGCTTTAAAGAGTCCTTAGCTGTGGTGTTTGGAATAAAGCTTTCACAAATTTAAAGTCTTTCGAAGAATCTTTGGCTTGTCTGGGATAAACTAGTACAGATTTGAGAAGTCTAAGTGTTGTAGTTTTTGATCTGGACCTTGTCCAATGTTGTCTAGATGTTCACTCTGTAACAGGTGAAGAAGTCAACCATGAAAAATTGACTTTAACCTGAGCAGAGATCCGTAAAGGTTAATGAAAATGCTACGGGTATTGTTTATATGTATATAATAGTTTGTCTGTCTGTTAAGGAGGCCATCATAACCAGAAATGGATGCTGAGCAACAGACCACGATGGAAGTGAAAAGTAAATCCTCAACAAGGGCATCTGGAGTCTGCAGAATCAGGGATGGAGGCAGGAGGTAAGAGAGAAGAAAGTTCATCCAAATGAGTCTAAAGTTTTCTTGGTGTTAAAGATGTTTAAAAAAACAAAAAAAACCAAAACTGAAGCATGTTCACCATGTGAGTTTCAGGAGCGCCATCTGATGTGGAATACATTAAACAATAAGACAATTGTTTTAGTATTAAAATGTATCCTTAGTCACTTAAGGGCAGTGCAGCAAGCTGAAAACACATACTGCCACCTAATAAAGTTCCTTCCTGCCACTCCAGCACAAAATCTTTGTAAACCATGTTGGGCACAGTGTCGTGGGCTGCCTGGCATATCAGTCAGAAAAGAAAGTTTTGCTTTTGTTTTGGCCTCGACAAGATGAAATTCTGTGTTTCACACCATTTGTCAATCTGCTGATGCACAGCACAATTGTGGTTGACACCTTCAAATAATGAAGATATCTTCTATATCTTTATGATCTCAATTTCGATAGCTGTTATCCATCTATCTATCTGTGACATAGCAGCTTTGCTGTATCTTGTGAGTCAAAAATCCCACTTGTTTACACCAGCGAGAAACGGTAACCGGCAGATTTACAGTGAAACGAGATGTGTGAGCACCTCAGCGTGGGGTGGAATGTTTCCTCAGAGGAAGAAGCAAACGAGGAGATTCATTTGTTTCCAAGTGGCAACTAAAAAAAAAAAAGTGTAAGACTTGACTGTTGAACATGGAACATTTTTCATGCAGTGAAGCACTTAGTCAGCATCGATCTGCAGAAAATTTAAAGTTCGTTAACAATGGAAGAGCAGAGAATGGAAGAACCAGGGAAGTGTGGGCATGTGGGGGAGATATTTTATCAGAATATCAGTATTAGTGTTGTGGTGTATAACATGTATTAAGTTTCTGAAATCAATTAATTTTGTGTAATTAACTTTAGATAACAGAAAAGAAGATATCCAGCATATAAACTTTAAAAATGTTCTGGTTTTTTTTTTTTTTTTGTTTGTTTGTTTCCTTTTCCATGATAAAAGTTCTGGACTGTTCTCTTGAGAAAAAAGAGGAAAAATAAGTTAAAGGAGTCTTGTGGAGTTTTCTTGTAAACAAATGAAAGTTAAATTTACGTTTAGTACTTACCTAGAACGCATTTTGTGTGTTCTAGCCGCAGTCTTCTTCACTGTCTTCGGAGGTGGACTGCTATAATTCTTGTTACTACCTGTAGATCTGGGAAATGTTGTTTAGCGTTGGCTAAGCAACAAGGTGACCTCAACTTACAGCAGAAAAAACAGGGTCTTGGGTTCCTCGTTTGTTGGTGCAGTATTTACCTCTCTGACACTTGGAGTGGCTCCATAATTAATGGCACCACCTTAGCTTCAATGCTGATGTCACGTTTACAAGTTTATGACTCTGTGGTAGCCTCCTCTGTCCGTTATGCCGTGGTCTGCCGGGGAGCGGGCAGCATGGCCCGGGACAGCTCTGTCCTGGGCTGCCCACTGGACACTGGAGGAGGTGAGCGAGAGGAGAACGTTAGCTAAGTGAACATCCAGATACAGATCTGGAAATTCAAAAACACAAATCACTTTGTGTTTTTCACCATCGTCAGTGGTGATTAGCGGTGCCCACAAATGTGCCCGCTGCTCAGGTCAAAGTTTGCTGGAAACAGTAACTGAAAGTGAGGTTGATGAGTGGCTGCACTGAACCAGACAGGAAATGAGTCATAAAACCAAAGCTGTGCAATATCACAGAGTAACAGCCATTTTTTCACCCCTTTGTTTAAGTAAAAATACTGATTGTCACAGATTCATAAATTTGGAGGGCTCTGTGTGGATGACCCCACCCTGAGAATCCAACCCTGACCCTAATCCTTGGCAGGATTTGTCTTTCTCTGGCTTCCAGTTACTGCAGTTCAAAATCTGTGTAGTGGCTTCAGAAAGTTTGAGACCCTCTCAACTGTTTGCACACTTTGTGTCGTAGATTTAATTGTCAGTGGATAAATTTGCCAGTAACCCTTAATGACAATGTGAAAATGTGTTTACATGAAATATTCCGAGTTAATGGAACGTATCGGTCAGTTTGGAAAGCACACACCTTACAGCTTCATCTGACTGGAAACATGGGGAAGAGAAAATTCATATATATTTTTTTTTTTTTTTTTAGAGAACTACCCCTTTGCTCTTTTAGCTGCTAATCAGTTAGCTCTGAACTATAGCGAACAAAACCAAATGAACCTTCAATACTTGCTGAACCAAGCATCAGGTTTCCTGTGTTTTCTTTACTCAGCAGTATCTCCGTGGGTGGTCTGACCTCTATTCTAACACTGAAAGTCGGGAAATTGAAATGCAGTGGTTTCCTTTGTTGGCAGACAGATGTATTTCACTTTAAGATGCTGGTATAGTACCCTAAACATGCTAATCATAGAAGGCCATTGTGGTTTGATTTGTTAGGGGCTGTCAGGAGGAAGTATCTGCATTGGACCGTTTCTCTGCTGCAGCTTTTTGCTCTACTTTTGCTTCCGCAGCAAAGCAGACTCTGTAGATATCCTTAAAGTTTTGTTTTACCTTGAGAATGTGGAGAAGTGAAATAAAGTCTGTTTCTGTTTATTTTTACAAGATTTGGCTTGAGGTCAAAGGTGACTCAGTCCAGGGATCCTGACCGGTTTTACAAAGACATTTTAAACTGTTGTTAGGTCATTATTTATTGATTTTTATCTGTGTGTGAGGCAGTCTGTTATTATTATCTTCATTCATTCATTATTATTCATGGCCCTTTCTTTAATCTCATTGGATTTTCTGCACTTCAGGTTTTTCCAGATTGTTCTCTATGAGTGTAGTGTGTGTGTGAGTGTATGTATGTTCTTTTACATTGTGAATGAGCACCTGCAAGTTCGTTGTGCCTTGAATACAATGACAATAAAGGCATCTATCTAAGAACTTGGTGAAGTGATCTCGGAAATGACCGCTGCCTCATTGATTAGTGGTAGATGTGGAGGTGTTGCACAGACTTTACCCTTTCAGTGTAAAAGCAGATAAAATATAAAATCCTTCTCTGAGCCTGCTAAGCCCCAGAAGTACTGCTCTGGCTTCACTGGGTCATAGTTTGTGTGTTGTCTATCGTTGATTTTCATCATTTGATTCTTAATCCATGAACTGCTATGTTCTGAATTTTACCATTGGATGTTAGAGTATCTGATTGCAAGCAAGTATTGAGAATTTAAAAACTGGACAACCTCCCTCGTATTGCTCGTGTAAAGCAACTGTCAGTCTGACATGCTGTACGATAGGAAATACAGCGGGCTCCAAAAGTCTGAGACCACTGTCCCATTCATGGGAAAATGACTGTGGGGTTTGAGGATAAAAAGCTGCTGAGAATAATCAGTTACTCTAATGCAGATTAGATCAATTCACAAAAATAAGGACGGACTTAAAGTCAGCCATCCTATAGCCAGGGTAGCCGTTTCCATGACAAGGTAACAGTCTGTGATACCTGGTGAACAGTGTTTTCTTGGTATTGGTCAGTGACACCTGCTGACCAGTGTTTCCATGGAAACAAACAGTGACAGCTGCTAACCACTGTTTCCTTGGTAATAATCAGTGATGCGCTGACCAGTGCTTCCCCAGCAACAGAGTTTTTAGATTGTCTTAATTTCTCAGACTGTTGTATTTACTATAATGATAAATATACTATTTTTACATTTTCTTGGAAAAGAGTTTTACACACTGCAATAAGATATAGATTTGTATCTTATTCTGCTCTTTCTTGTTTTTGTTGTGTCGCATCAGTTTCGGAATGACTTGTTTCACGTCTTTATCAGATTTTACACATTAAGACTTTGACCGAAAGTTTCCTGTTTATTATGAAATGGTGTTTCTGTGGAATTCTGTGAGAGACTCAGGAAATCATTATTTAATTATCACAGTAATATTTTGCCCTTCTCTTTCTTGCTTTTTGTTCCTTTCCTTTTGAGCTACTGTCAGATCGCTATTGCGTATAAAAAATTTTAAGAGACACGGGGGAAAAAAAATCCACATCGTCCTTTTTATTCACTCACATGCAGCCAAAAGTGAGCTTTAATTTCTGATTTATTTGTTGGCCTCCAGAACAGTCTTCTGGATGTTAGCACAGCCAATCAGAAATGATGCTAACACTGTTTTTGTCCTCAGCTTAACTAGTTGTAATTGAATGTGTCCTCAGCACTGATTCTGAACCATTGAATTCTTGACAAAAGAAAAAATGGGAAATGAAAAATGCTGAATATGACCAGAGATGCAAACCAGTTTGTGTTGTTATACGATATTGGGTGGTGCATCATGTTTTTCTTGAGAAAACAGGCAGCTGAAAGAGTAGTAGTTGCAGTACAGAGGATGGGAGGAGTGATTGATAAACTCAAACTTGACAGTGCTGACTGAGGTTCAGTTCCCGAAATAATGCTCAATAATAGCTCGTGTGATATAGCTGACACATGGCTAACTAAACTCCCTGATCCTTAACTTTAACTGAAACCTGAACCAAAATGCTTTTATTTGAATATTTATTTTACTGCGTTTGCACTGATAGCCAGTGTTCCACCACAGTGGCAGCCAAACCAGTGCTTGTGCTAGTCCTAGCTAGCAACTAATAGCTGCAACAAGTTGGCAGATGATGATCCAAAGGAGCATGTAAATGTTTTGTGAAACAATTCCCTCAAATTAGTAATTTTTAATATTTTTAAATGCTCTTGAATGACTTAATTTGCTCCCTGAAATTAATATTAATTCATTTTGCCTTTGTTTTTCATTGCCTGCGCTGGATTGGGTTCCTCTCTCCTTCCTTGTCGGCCCCTACTGTCAGTTATTCTCACTGAAACAGTATATCCATGGACCCCCAGAGCACCCATATTTAAGACTTTATTTAAATGGAAATAAAATTATTTAATGGGATCTTTAATTTTTAACTCAAGCTTAAACTTTCAGTGTCCTATTTTGACCCACCAAAACTATCTCATGGTTCAGGGGGTCCCCCAGTCAGAGTTCAGCATTTACTGTACATGACTGAGCTCATCTAAATCTAATCTCGGAATATACATCTTATTTTCATAAACGAGAACTAAGTCTAATTTTGGGGGGATAACAGTCCCCTCAATTAATTGCTTACCAGAAAGGATGTGGTTATCAGTCAGGGACCTCCAAGGCAAATACAGAAGTGCAGCACTGCTGAAGTTTGTTTCTTGGTACTCTCCAGTGTCTTGCCATGTATTTTCTGTTCCTGATTGTGGCCAGGTTGAACCCACATTATTGCAATTATGCTTATTCTAACTTCTCTAAACTTTCTTTGGAGTTGCCAACAGTAGTAATAGTCTCCCGTCATGAGTTGATGCTTTGTCTAGACGAAGTAAACTTAATAGCTGGAGGCAAACTGCCCCGGGGGGGCACTTTCTGCATCTGTGGACAACTCTGCTGATACTGTAGCTGATGCCACATTTATGTTCCACAAAACCTAACATTCTCAGATTGTGAATATATTATTACATCAGTGTTCAAGTGATAATGTGTAATAGGATTTTAATTTTCTTTCTTTCTGTCTTTCATATTACCGTAAGTCATTTGCACTCGTTGGGAAAATTACTCTTGTTTGATGGTAGGAATACTTGCAACTACCATACCGTCCATCCCACATGGTGCCACTGTGGCATTAAAATCCAAAAACTGAGCAGACCAAATAGTGAGCGCATGTAAAATAATCGAGTACTTATTTTATTTGCGGTAAAGACAAAGCCTGGTTGATAGAAAAGTAAAAATAGACCCTCTGAGGGAAAACCAAATTTAGCTCATTCAGCAAACCCCCGCCCACCCATCCTCCACCCTCCACCCTCCACCACAATGTGCCACAGCTTTACATTCTGTTGTGTGAAAACAGGAAAATGCAGACTTTTTCCTACCATACTTCCTTATTTGCCACTTTATAAACCCAGACTCTACTCCATTCACTCTCACATCACTCTCACATCCTCATTGAAAGATCAAAACAACCACCAAGATGATGCCTAAACCACTGCTCCTCCTGGCTGCTCTGACTCTCTGCTGCTGCATCACGACTCTGCATGGTAAGAGATTTTTCTTTTACATTCAAATTACATTTAATTTATTATTATTATTATTATTTTTATCAGCACTTGTTTCTTAATTGTTCAGTCTAAAGGACTTGTTTTTATCCTGAGTTCAATATTTTTATAATTTGTGCAACTAAAGTTAAAAGAACAATAAAGTGTCATCTGCATATGTGTGATATTTTACTGATCTTCAATCTGGACAGTACGTTGTCTTTATTCATTTTTTGGATTTTATCCATTTTGATATCTTGAACTCAGCAGGCAATTTAAAAAATCTGTAATATTTATATTTGTGTTCCTATTTCACATTTTAACTTTAAATTCTTTTATCTTGTTTTATTGGACCTGTTTTGATATTTTATATTTAAAACTTTTTGGTGACAGCAGACTGAAATGATAATTAAACTTCTTTTTAAATACACATTTCTCACAGCCTCTTCCAGGCGTGGATGCATCTGCTTACGGACGACCACCGTTCCCATCCGTCGTTCGAACATCGAGACAGTTGTGGTGAACGCTGTTTCAGGACAATGCCGCCATATTGAAATCATGTGAGTAGTCGATTGAATTGATTTTTAGGTCCTTGAAGGTCCTATTCTGTGTCACGTGATTAATTTATAAGCAGCGTGGTTGTGCACAGTCTCTCACAGGCAGTGGTAAAAATTAAAGAGGGGCATCTCTAACACATGCACAGCAGAACTGTATTTAAGCTAACCGCACTGCTGCATTGGTGGAAGATGTGTAAACAGTAGTTGTTGGAATTAAACTTATTCCCCTTCTTGGATTTGATTCAGTTTTCATGTCCTTTAAGTCCATTGAGTAAGGACCTGGAGCTAGGAGTTGATTAGCTTAGCATAGCAAGAAAGCAGATAAACACATTTTCAAAACATTGCACTGTTCCTTTAAGTACAGTGTTTGAGGAAACACCTCTGCTCTGGTTTCACGTCAGAGCAGTGATGCAGCTTAGTAGCGTCCCAGTAGCGCACACACACATCCTGGTTAATTATAGGTGCATGTGCACTCCGAGTAATAGTGAAAGTGGTGGAGCGAAAATACAAAGTTGCACAAAATGGGGGAAAAAATGTGAAAAAAGTCTTCATCTGCTTCATCAAATACACGTCTACTGACTGAGCTTTATTATCGTGTGTCATGTCAGAATTTCTCCACCCTCCGTCTCTTTCTCCACAGAGTCACCACGAGGAACGGCCGCAAAGTTTGTGTCGATCCAGCAGCGAAATGGTTCAAGGACTTTTTCAGCACTTTGGAAAAGTAAGGACTTACCTTGGTCTTATCAGTGATTGTGTTCTTGTACATGAAAATAATCGTTAGCTGCAGCCTGAAGTGTGGTGGTGGTGGTCACGGAGATGTAGTCATTCCGTTTTTTTGTGTTTCTGCCTTTTGGTTTCCGCACTTTTGAAACATTTGCCCACACTTTTTTTGTCACAGTAACCAGTAGTGGCACCAAATTCCCCTCCATCTCACTGTGAGCTGGGAGAACATTTTTGGAATTTGGAGTTTAAATCAGAACATGTACAGTTGAGCTCTGTTGACGTCTTCTGTGCCACTGAAAACAAACAAAGCTATTATTTTCCCCGCCCTCTGCCACGCCAGTATGTATTGACTGGTATGTTGTTTTGTCCAAAGGGTGGGCTGTGTCAGTGGAAGAGCTCGCTCTTGTGTTCACCGTCAGTTATTGAGATAACGGTAATAAAATTTGCACTTCACTAGAAGCTTATAATGCTATATATTTTCCACTCGGTCATCATTTCATCCCTGATCACCACACAACACTCAGCTCCTGTATCTGTTCTTGCTTTCTTCTCTTCTTCTTCTCATTGGTTTCCTTTGTTTTCAATTACAGGACTAAAGAGGCCTCCAACGCAGCTACTCAGCCAACCCCAGGTTCCACCCTTGATGCCTGATCACATTTTGTGGTAACATTTATCAAGCTGTGAACTGGCTATAAAAGGGCTGAGCCACTGTCCAACCTCCCTTTTTAAAGCCTTTGGGCCTTTTGGCCTTTTTGTAATTCAGATTCACCTTCAGTGCTTCCTTATACGCTTGAAGCACTGACTCTTAATAATACTCTGTGCTACTTTATCATTTAAGTGTATGATGTTATTGTGGAGCTCATTAAGCAAGCAAAAAAAATGTGTGTAATGTTGGCGATTAATTAGCAAAGTTCTTCATGATTCTTTCTGTTACATTTGGCGACAGAGACCAGTCTGGTGTGCTGATTACATTTGGTTGGTGCTGTTGTATCTGTGACGTGCTTGTGTTGTTGTTTTTTTTTTTTAAATAAAGAAATAAAGCACAGACCAAAAGACTCTTGAAAAGTGACATGTTTATTGCCTACAGGAGGTGGGGAGAGTGTGAGGGCGTGGAGCAATGATACAGGTGCTGCTGAGCATGTTTGGTTTCAACTGAGGTGTAACTGCCCACAGGTACAGGTACAGCCGTAGCCTTTGTAGAAGTCCATCACTTCATTCATATAAATATCAGTTTATTGACACGTGTAAGAGGCTGGACAAAAATGTAAGAGTTATTCTGTTTGCCAAAGAGGTTGGTCTGAAATGTTTGGGCGAGCAAGGGAGGATCTTCTGAACGATTCCCACCCACAGATTTATAAGATAAACTTTATGCTGGTCTGCAGCCACTGAGGGTCAGGGTTAGGGTTAACTAACAAACTATAACTAACTGTTCTTAGGTAAAAACCAAAATCTCAGTTTTCTGGGAACTGAGAGAAAAACCTCGATTTTTAGTTGGAAAAAAATTCTCTTATTATATCTATTTTATTTGACTTTACTTTTACTGTTGTACTTGTTTTGTGTTAAGCACTTTAAAGTTTTGTTTAGATAAGTGCTAATAAAATATTTTTTTATTATAAAAAGTTTATACATTTATAGAGAAACATAAATAATCAAATCACATGTAAGCATAAAAGAGCTTGGAAGTCTTCATCTGACGGTGGTTCAGTCATTTTGGTTTTAAATAATGTGCATTTCAGTTTAACAACCTATTATTAAAAAGAAAATGCTTTTAGTGCTTTTCACAGATTTTAAGTGTTTTTATTTAAGTATTTATTCATTCATTTGTACTGATCCAGCTTTTTTGGATCAACTTATTTAACTGCAATGTGCAGCAGTAACTCAGCTTGCAAAGGAAAAGTAAAAGGGACTTCTACAAAAGCTAGATCTGTATTTTTTCCCCTCTTCTTTAGTCAGAGGAACACAAAAAAAGTCAGCGCTGCCACCCACGTTAAACAAACTTTCACTCGTCCTCGCAGGCGAACTGTAACTTGTGTCACTTCAATTTTGCAACTTTTTGACATTTAACTGTCAAATGCAATGCATACTTTGGATTACACAATACAAAACCTGCTGTGTCTGATGTTAGCAGCTCTTCACCACACAGACAAACGCTCACTGACTGATTCCTCTGATCTCTGCTGGAGGCTGGTAGGACTGAAAACCAGTGTGGTGAAAAGCTGCTGGTCTGGAAACAGAAACTTAACATTTGACTTATACATAACAGGTTCAAATGCAGTTCTTGAAAATCCTCTGGAGACATAATGTAGCACCATTGTTGGTGACTGCTGGTGGCTGAGGGTCCTCACTCAGTTACACTTCACTTACTACACATGAGTAAAACAAAACTGCTGAAAATTGCTGAAAGGCAGCAACTTTAAAATACTTTTTCTAGGAATGCTCCACGAATAAGCAGAAATAACAGCCAGGCTTAATCTTAATCCTCAGTCTTGCACAAACTGCAATTTTAAAGGAAAGACAGGAAAGTGAAAGTTTTCTAAACTGTCAAACCAACTGACAGGGTCTGAGTTTGTTGGGTTTTTTTTTGTAATAGTGTTTGGACACTGATGTTTCTTCCTTTCTCTTTTGTAGACCAGACCCTATTTGGGCCCCATTTAAGCAAATTAACCAGTGCATTAACCTGTGGTCAGTAAATTAACAAAGACACTATATCCCCTATGCACTTTGCATTTTAAAGGTCGTATCAACTCAGTTTAAATTGTCCATAATCTCAGTCTGATCAGATGTGTCTGAATCCCTTCCCCACTACATTATTTACAGGTTAATACACTGGGAGGAAAACATTCACACCGTATCCTTAAAGTTCATGTTTCTCAGTTTGGATGCATCGACCCGGCCTAGCTGGAGGCCATCAAACATGTTAGAGAGCAGACTAAAGACGACAAACTCTGTGTCCAAATTCTCAACACTTTGTTAGATAATCCTCATTTTCCCCAGTGAACATTGCTGGGTGTCCTGTGGGCCACCAAAGACTCATAACCTCATGTAGAGACCATTTCTGTAAACAGTGGAAGATAAAACAAACAAACCAGGGCCAGATATTGAACAACAGGATTTTTACATTCAGAAATCGCATGCGATGGCGGTTGTGATAATCCTGTGGAAAATACAGCTCGCTCTTTGCAGCGGAAATCAGCAAAATAAAAAGAAATTTACCAGGGAAACCACAAACAAGTGAGAGAGTGCATTTCAGATCTCTGGTAGAATTGACTGATTTGTCCTTAGCGTTATGGATAGAAAAAAAAGCTGTTTGATTAAAAAACGGAAACCAGTCTGAGGTGAGCAATGATTTCTCAGTTTCAATTCCTCATGATCACATCCCCAAAGGTTGGTTCAGGAAAGACTGGAGTGATGAAAGGATGGATGGATGGATGGGTGGATGGATAGATCGATGGATGGATGGATGGTGATGGCGCTGGGTTAATCTCTGAGCGTCTTGGTCTCATGGGCAGTGCTGCTGTTGGAGAAATTGTACAAACTAGGCACGTTGTTTGTAGAAAAAGTATGTGAGGTGAACTTTACAGAAACAAAATGAACAGGTCAAATGCTTACAGGTCATTATAGTTGGATGTTAATATGGAAAAGGTAAGAGAAGGGGCTGTGGTTATCGGCTGATGTGTGTGAGGACAGATGTGAAAGGGACCTGGAAAGCCATTGTTGGGGAAACTCAGAGGGGAGACATCAAATAAAAAGAGGAACTGAAATAATTTTGATTGAGCATCATCTCAGAGTGCGATGAAAAGCTTTGAGATGACGCTTAAATGTGCACTGATGAAATAAAAGCCATCAAGACAAACTGCTTTTAAACCTACAACATTTATCTTTTCTTGTCAAAAACTTGTAATACTGAATTGTACAAAGTACCAGCTGAAAGACTGCATGTTCTTTAGAGACAGAAAATGCCCGTAGTTCAAAAACAAAGTTGGACAGAGACTTTTTGTCTCTACAAGAGTATTAGAGACAGGTGGAGGTGGTATTCACATATGAGATCGTAGTGCACCGGGCAAAGAACAAAGTAAAACACCAAGTACATCTTTGACTTGTGAGAAAAATACGCCCCTTTATCTGGAGAATGGTACATTCCCCTCACAGATGCGAAAGACGCCCTGTCATCAAAGACAGATTAATTTATGTACAGCTGTTGTACAAAATCAGAAAACCCTGTGAGGTGAGTTCAGGAGTGAAGTATAGGCCTCTAAATGCTCACAAAGATCAACTCCTCCAAAACCGGAGGCGTTCTCGTTAGAGTCAAATCGTGCAACTGAAGCAAAGCGGATGCTGCTGGTCCTGATCTGAATGCAGTTTAAAGCTGAGGCTACAGGGTGCCGTGATGTGCTGACACCATTTGTCCCAAAGTTATTATGGCTTTTCTTTATCAAATACTGAACAGAGCAAACACTTTTACTAATTTAACTAATTCTATGTCAAAAGGTCGGGCTTTACTAGACACTACAGTGTGAAATGTGCCGGACATGTTAGACACTGTGACTGCATTTGCTCTGATAGAGTCCTCCTGCATAGATTGTGCCTTATTTTGTTTTTGTACCAGTAAAATGTGTCAGATTCGCAAATCTTTAAATCAGGTTGTTTCTAGACTGCGTTTTGTTTTAGGCTAAGCAGTTGTACTGACACCTGACAACTACACAGTAAGAAAAAGTCAAGATTAGAGACAAGTCCCAAAAACAAACATAATTTAGATTTTTCTAGTTTACTGCCTTGTTTATTTGTGACAGAATTTGAATTTTTAAGGCCCTCTAAATATTGAAGTGTAATTGTTGTATAGGTACAGGAACTAACGAACTGTATCGTATTGGCGCTTGTATCGATACCCAGTCCTGCCCCAGTGTTCGATCATCCGGTCGATCCCACAGATACTTGAGCCTCTGTAAGAAGCCTTACAACAAAACCTAACAGTGATGTTTTAAAACTCCAAAGTGTCTGGAGACCAAATTTATCTGAACGCTTCCTGCACCTTCTAGACTCTCAAAAATTTGTCAAATTTGACAAATTTGACAAATTTGAATTTCCCAAATTTTGGGGAAATGGAGCAAAAGTGCAGCAGCAGTTTTTATCAGAAATGCACAAAGACGGGGGACTTCTACTACAACAGCCACAACAACATATATGTATGTAAGTCCATACATTACCTGTGCTTATAGAGGATTTTCAGAACAATAGCTTCCTGTTTGGTTTTGCTCGTACAATGACTCTGAGAGTCTTTAGTTTGAGAGGTACTGCTTGATGCATAGCATAGCCCTGAGTTACAACTTACATAAAGGGCTATTAGTTCTAACCATCTGACACAAATATACAAAGTTTAGAGTCCACAGGAATCTGACATTAAGGGGCTCCAACAACCAATTTCATAACGAGCCTTTGGTAAATACATTCGGCTCTTGATCACAAATCATTACCAGATTCTCCTCGGTTATTTTTTTCTCTGCCACCAATAAATACATGTTGTCTGATTATCGGCAGAGCACACGTCACTCATTCTGAGGAGATTCTTTGGCCAGTCAGGTGACGGGAAACAGGACGATGCTCTTTTAAGACTGTAGATGTTCAAAAGCTAAAAGTGTAAAGCACAATCATGATTGTATCATAAATATATTGCATGTCTTAAAATATTTTTTTACATAGCAAGTCAAAGAGAATGGGGGGTAATTTAGGCCTTAATTGATTGTTTTGTTTTTTTGTGTTCGTGCTGCTGCAGAAAACTCACGAGCTGCATCTTTTAAACTGCAACGAGCATGAAACGATACCTCTGCAGGTCAAATACTTAGTAATGATCCGAGAGAAGGTACAAGACCCGTATCATAGAAGACAAAATTCATAGACGTGAATGCAGCAGCTCAGTAACATCCATGCAATACCGTGAGGCGGCTTTCAGTCAGGTGACTTCCTTATGTATGTGGTTTTCGATCAGGCAGCGTGATCCCAAACGGTGTGGAAGTGTGATCCAGAAAAAGTTTGACTCGACAGACAAGTACATGGGATCATCTATCGTTTTAGCCCCCTCAAACAGTGCACCATCAATATTATCAGTGCTGTAATATGAGCTTCACAACACCTGCAGCACCTGTGACATGAGATTTCATATTCTAGTTCCCATATGAAACACACCAATTTAGTGTTACAATGACATTACATTACTTTTAAAATGCCCAGTCGGTAGTTTTAACCTAAAAAATCTAGTGAATTAAGTATTTTGGTGTTTCGTGGCTGATCAAAATTTAAAATAATGTACTGGTGTAAAAAAAAAAAAAATTCTTTCACATCCTCGTACAACATTTCTAACTTAGATTCAGTTTGTAGTGTGGCTGCTTTTATTAAAATACCTGTCAAGTTAATTTGAGAGTGATGTCAGGTTCCAGTTCTACAGACTGAGTTTAACACAACATATCTGCCGATAATATTATGTTGTGTTTTCACTCTAAAAATATTATTTCACAGTTACGTGAAACGAGAAAAGAAACCCAAATGACATTCAGCTAATTAGCTGACATCTGCGTAGTAGACTTTTCCTAAAAAGGTTGAGAGTATTAGTTGAGGTTTGATGTTATAGGAGCTGAATCTACAAGCGGCCATGATCACATCTGGCAAAAACAAAAAAAAACTGACATTGGGGGTTACCATAGCAGCTTCATCCCGAGCCCCACATTTGGTATCAAGACTTTTCAGGGGGAGAAAGAAAAAATAAACATTTACAGTGTGTGCAAAAACACAAAAAGGAGCAACAAACGGGGCAAATACTTCACTCCTTTTGGGTTGGTATGTCTTAGGGTTGGAGGGGGTTGGATGGTGTCTGAGTTTTAACATGACTGGTAAACTGTACAGGGTCCTGTATAAAGCTGGAAGGGGAGGACAGGGGAGGTGAGGTAAGGTAAGAAGGGTGGGCGGGGCTCTCTCAGGCTGCACTACCTGTTGACCGGCAGGTGCAGCCCGTTGAGGGGGTTGAGCGGATGGGGCAGGGGAGGGTGCAGCTCCAGCTGGGCCAGCAGGGAGAAGTGGTCCGAGGGGATGTGGGGGTGGGGGCATCCGGTGATGTTGTTGTCGATGAGCCACTGGCTGTCCAGCGGTCCCAGCAGGCCCAGGACACTCATGTGGGTCTTGGAGAAGAAGATGTAGTCAATCACGCCCTGCAGACACAAAGACGTGTGTGTTATCAGTGTATACTTCAGCAGATTCTGATCAGATAGACCCAGACCCAGAAAGAGTCTGTCGCTTTATTTTCCAGTAAACCAGTGATTTGACGTTTTAACGCTTTGTTTTTGTGTGGAGTGTGTAGAGACTGAGTGGTAGTTTCCTCTCGTTTCCAGTTTCCAGTGTTGGTAAATAACAGATGATCTAATATTGGAATTGTCAGTCTGAGATGAATCATTACTTTTCAACTTAATGTTTATCATCTAATGTGGACAGTTTTGTTTTGGTTTTCATACCCGGTATGAAAACAGGTGGTAAAGTTTAAAGACGGCTCTGCCTTCGCTGCGTTCTTCAGTCAGACGTGGGAAAGGTTACGGTTTTTTCTTTGCATGAGGGAAAAAACTCGTCCTCCCGCTGACAACGTAAATTTGGTCGACTCTGAGTCACCTGCAGAGCATTGGACAGTGGATGTTTGCAGCTAATGAGCTGACTCATTTCCTTTTGCCTCTCACCATTATTCAGTCATCCAAGTAGTTAATTTGCTTGTACTAATGGGAACACCTACAACAACTTCTAAACTAAAATAAGATACTGTAATGAAAAAGGAACTTCTGCCCAAAACAGAGATTCTTTGATTGTTCCTCGAGTTTCAAAAGGAGCCAGAAAACATCTTGAGGATCCATTTGATGGAGATGAGCTCAGTGTTTCTGCAGGAGCGTCTGCAGGTTACAGGTTTGTGTAAGACTTTCGGGGAAGTCCATTGCCACTAATGTAAAAAAACAAGGAGCAGAGAGAAGATGAATCTGTGTGCGAACTGCCTGGATGACTCATTAGAAACCACAAACTGTAAGCGCAGATTCAAATACAGGCTGAAAGAGCTTAGATGAGTGGTGCTGTGTTATGGTGTGGAGCTCTGATACGTAAGAAATAACACCAATGTTGCACAGTTCAGGGTTTTCCACACCCACTGTGATTACCCACAGAAAAAATACTAATAATGATACAAAACAACCCACGTATATGAATCTGCCTTGTGGTTAATACTGTCCTACATCAGCTGAATTCGGGTTTTTGAAACTCTCACGGTTGAAACGTGTCGTTTAACACGATCAAAAGTGCGTAACTACTGTTTATTCCAGTCAAAAACTGTTTTGATGCGAAACTTTCATTTTTTCTTTAATTTCAGATTGTGTCTGAGAAATGTATGTGACGCTTGGTGTGATCGCAGCACCGGTGTTTTGCAGTGAATTTATATCCACATACAGTGTACCTAAGCCATTTTTGAATAAGTGAATATATATATTTTTTAAATTCCCAGCACTTACATGATCAGAACACAGAGTGTAACAGGCACAGCCAGTTACACTCTTCGAGACTTCGAGGCCATAAATCAGCATGAAAAACCATACCAGTGGTTTTACATGTTTTAGCTCAGTTTCTACAAAACACATTCTTTTTATTAGTTACTCATTTTGCAAACCACGCTGTTCTACAAGTCTGAATGTATTGTATTTCTGATTGTTATAGGCCTCCATTGGCTTCCATTCGTCTTTGTGAAAATCCATTAGTAGATTTTTGAAACATGCTTGAGTTGTAGAATTAAGTAGAGCAAGTTTCGTGTGTTTGCTACGTGATTTTCAGCTTTACAGAACGTGATAGGAACCAACAGCAGCCTGTGACAGAAGGAAAATAGATCCAAAAGTTTTTTTCTACATTGGAAAATTATCAGCAAATGATATATTTAGGATATTTGTGAGACGTCTGTGATACCTAGAGGGGGTTTTTTACCTTGAAGTCATATGTGTAGTTGGTGTAAGGCATCAGATTGCTGTCGTAGGCGCTCTTCAGCTGGAAGCTGTGTGTGATGCTTCCGTCTGAGTTGCCGTTCTTGCCGTTGCAGCTGAAGTTGGTCAAACATTCGTTGTAGCGTAGCTCCTTGAAGTCCTTGTGGTTCTCGGCCACTCCTCCGTTGCTTAGATATTCCACCACACCTGGATCATGCAGAGGTCAGAGGAAACTGAAATCAATGAGCATATCGAAGAGGCTAAACAGTATTTTAGTTTAGGAGAATCACACTGTGCAAACATCATTTGAGATGCCAACATGGAGACGAACCTGCCAACTAAGAGACTAAGACTCAAACGCTAACAGAGGCTCCTGAGTAACGAGACAGTCCTACCGGAGTCGGGAAGCGAGTTGAGGTCAGCACACAGGACAATGGGGATAGAGGACGGGTCGGAGGTCGGCGAGCCGGTCGCCACGGAGCCCGAGGCCCTCTCAGCGATGCTCTTCAGCTCCGACAGGAACATCATGGTTTGGATCAACTTAACATCCGAGTACTCGGGGTCCCAGTGCATGTGAGCGTTGGCCACCAGGATCAGCTGCCTCTCCTGTGGTGGCTTCATACCTGAAAACAGGAGGAAAAACTGGATTATGCCACAGACATGCAGACAGAGACGGACTGAAATAAGTGGAATTAAGTCACACTCTGCACAATGACAAAAGAGGTACAAAAAAATCCCCCAAAAAACTATTTAAGTTAGAGGAAAGAAATATCGGGAATTATAAAAATGTCAAATCCTGAAAGCAAACAAAAAATGTACAAAAGAGAAGAAGGCTTGTAAAAACTCCCAATCCCCCCAGTAAAACCTGAACGCGGCCTTATTGTGGTTACACAAAAGAACCGAGCTGTGATGCAACTTGAGGAACTCAGAAGTGCTGAGACAGTGCAATAAAAATAATTTAAAGAATGAGAGAGATTTACAGAACATGAATAAAAAAGTGAAAGTCACTGAGGAATTCATGGAGTAAAAGGAGTAAAGCTTGGCATGTCACTCACCGCAAAACCTACAGCAGTGGTTCTCAAACCTTTACTGGTCTGCCCCCGCCCCCCCTCCCCCGTTCAGAAGCCAAAAACAGAGTCTGTGTCCCCCCACGCAACGGTGATAGGGGGAAGCCGTGAAATAAAGTCAGCGCCAAAGCATCAGCCAACTCGTTTGTTCATTTTCCATACATGAGTCACATTCAACATATTCTCACTCTGTATATCCACATCCTGCCCCCTGCACCCCCGGGGGGTGGGGGGTGGGGGGCACTGTCCAGATTAAGAACCACTGGCTTAATGAACGAACTGATTATATTATCAAACCACAGCAGAACAGATTCATGACGCATCGGAGCAGGATCATCCTTCAAGTTATCCTAAAGCAAAGATAAAGATCCGGACACATTTTTGTCTGAAGACATTTGACTTGTGTTGATTTCTGATTCAGGTCACAGCTGACACCTTGTGGCAAAAAGACATTAGTGCAGATAAACTTTTCCTCTGCTACTTTTAATTATTGGAAGACGTCACTTTGAGCTGTGTGAGCTTGTGACAAGCCGTTTCAAACGTTTCTTACATGCTAAGACAACAAAACAATGATTGACAGATTAAATGCTAAATGAAAATAATGCCCCAGTGGATTATATTGTTATTAATGACACCGGTGGACTGGGAAAGAATCCATATGTTTCTGGGAAGCTGGAATACTTGGAGGCATCAAGTGCGTTGGTTTGGATCGCAGCACAGGAACACAGGAGACGGTGACATGACGTCCCCTGTTTTGTTCTGAAGACGTTTCACAGAGAGACTCTGTCTGTTCTTACCTCCGGAGAACATGTCCTTGTTAACCTCGAGCAGAACGGCCACCCCGATGTTGTCTTTGGTCATCACTCTGTTCAGCATGACCTCTGAGCCCTCAGAGTTGGCCATGGCCACCTGGTTGAATTCCACGGTGTGTTTCTGGACCAAAGTAAACCTGCAGGAACGCGCACAAAGAAGCATTAATATCTATGGAGGACTATGAAAACTTCCAGCCTACGCTCAGTTCAAACGGAAACTGAATGTCCCAACAATACAAAAACCTACAAATACATGAATGTGTTTGATGAAGTGTATGTTCTGTGAAGTATAAAAGAAGTAAAGCTCCGAAACTCACTTCTCGGTCTTGAAGAACACAGCGCAGCCGTCCACGTGTTTCCTCTCCTGTTCAGAAACCAGTTTGGCACGAGACTTTGGACAGAAGTAGCCGTCGTAGCCACGCTCCTTTAGTGTTTCCAGAAACAAGGTGTAGTACTGCTCTGTCTCCACCTCCTGCAGACACACAGGGCAAGAAAAATCATCTGAAGAGTCATGAAACAGATGTGTAAAGGTGCTAGTAAGCAGTTTTCTCAGTCTCCACTACACAAATATGTAGTTTTGCCCCAGTACACAGAGAACACAGTGTTCCTAAATGATAAAACAGAATGACCTGTAGTCAGTTAAGTGGGACAGCATATTAAAAAAAACCAGATGTGAAAAGCAGATGTGCAATGTCCAGGAAACCAGTGTTTTACTCACTATCAGTGTTGCAAATCACCCGACAGCGTATGCTTCATATAAACAACCGTAAAGAGGCAGAGCACGTTTAAAAGAATTAAAATGGTAAAAAGGTGAAAACCAGGTGTGTAAACTTATTAACATGGTGAATTTCTGAAGCGACACTAAGAGCAAATAAGGGACTTTCCAACCAGCGGAGAGTAATGAGAGCTGGAGCCTAAACCCAGGACAGCTGATCAGTAGTGTCTGCCTCTTTCTCTGTGCCAGTAGACAATGACTTGGTTGTGCTGAAGGTGAAGAGTTGGACACTCTGAATCAGTCTGAGCGCTCGACAGCAGCTGTGCAGCTCTACAGACAGTACAGTCTGATATTTACAGTACTGAAGAGGCCGAGCGGCTCAATAAATCAGCCTCGCTCGGCTGAAACGGACGTCGTTCTGCGTGAATCATCCGACCTCGCTCTGTCATTAGAAGTCAGAGGACGGGCAGATGGTGGGTAGGGACCTTCTTCTCATTAAAGCTCACACGTGAGCTAGAGCGAGACTGCGAACTGCTGCAGTCCCGGCAAATCACCGCCAGTTGAACTATGTGAACAGCTTTTAGATGGACCACCGTCCTTTACCTGCAGGCTGATGATGTCGGCGTCACAGTTGGTGATTTCCTCCATGATGCCCTTCTTCCTGTACTCCCAGTTGAGGGCCCAGGACGGACAGTAGCCGTACAGCTGTCGCGTGGCGTACTTGTCACACAGCACGTTGTAGCACATGACTGTGAACACGGCTGCAGGAGAGGATGGAAACATAAAAGACGCCTTAACCAAAGAACAGAATCTGGAAAGAGTGTAGAAAATACCAAATGATTCTGACTCGAATACTTACTACACTCAGTTTACTGAGAGGTTAAACTGTCAGTGCTGCAGATTATTACAGTTATAAATATATCTGACATTTTAGGCACTTTTTTGACATGAATCCTTCTAGACACACCTCCGTTCCTCATTTATAGTTTTCATTTTACACCTATATACCTCCAGTATGATCTGACAAAGGGAAGTTATGACTCTCCCAAAAGTTTATAAAAAAAAAAAAACACCTTTGTTTTATTCCAGTTTTCCATTTTTGATTTTGAGAACTGTGCTTTTCCTTTATCTTATCAGCCGTTTCTTTTTCTGGGCTCTTCCAGATGTTTTAAGCTCAGTTGGACTATTGGACTTCCACTATTAAAACACAGAAAAAGGCTGTTATCATATCCCAGGCTCTGGACCTGTGTGATCACCTGCTATGTTTCAGTGTTATATTCTTGTTATATTCTTACACATCACATCTTGAACGGTCACCTTGTCTTGTTTACAGTGTGCTTTATAAATAAAGAATGAGTTTGTGAACTCAGTACAACAACCGAGTGAAACCCTGCACCCTCGTACATCACTGCTCCATCAGGCCTGGAAGTGTCGTTTTTGTTTGACACAGGCTTTTTTCCGTCCTCTCGTTTGTTTCGGGACATAGTGACGGACAGCATTTAAAGCCGTGATGCTCCGGGCAGCTTCCCATTTTGGCAAGTGACAGGAAAAAAACCTCCAAACCAAAAATCCAGTCAGGTGATGTCAGTGGACTAAACACAGCACGCTCGTGTTTACCAGCCCGGCTGCTCAGTGATTTAGACTGAATTAAAAAGATCACAACAGCACTGCTGTGTTTAGACGTGCGGCTCCTGACCCCGTCTACTTGTGATCCTGCATGAGGAGTACTTATACTTTTGGTACTTTTGGTACATTTTGATGCCAGTTTTTTTTTTTTTTTACTAAAACTGTGATCCATGAGTCTGTACTTTTATATTTTTACTTACGTAAAAGATCTCAGTGCTGATTATAGCTGCTATTAAAAGATAATCAGAAATCATGTTTCACACAGACATACAATGAGACATATGTATAATGAATTATGTTTACTCCAACAGGAAGTTGAAGGTGTAACTCGCAGTAACTTCCTTACCTGTGGGGATCATTTGGTCTCGCTCTTTCAGAGTGATCCAAGGTCTTTGGGGGAGCTGCTCTGGGTGCACTGGAAACCGGGCAGAGCAGGGGGAAATAAGGATTAGTGCTCATTTGTCCCTGACGAACACAATGGTATACCTGCTATGATATACCTGCGGTGCTCAGGTTTACAATAAACTGCAACTTAAATATGCATGAGTTCCGATAAACAGTCGTGCAGTAAGGTGAAGCGGCCGAGCCATTTACCTGCTAGATTGTCGAGCATGTAGTTCAAAAGCTTTCTGGTTCCGTCCGGCTCCTGGTACAGATTGAGGATGTCTTGGGACAAAGGGTTTCCTGCAAAACAGACGTGTAAAAAGAAAAACTAAAGATGTACATGCAAAGCAGGAAATTCACATTTGTGTCTCAATTTACGAAATTTTCAGCCTTTAGGATAACATCCCTAAATAACCACTGTCCACTGGGTGCAGCCCGTGGACAGTGGTCATTTAAAACTGTCAGAATTTAATTTAGAATATTTTATTTAGGATATGACTGAGTTCTTGATCCAAAATAAAGGAAGTAATAACAGAGACTCACCTTTTAGCCCCAGGGTTTGTAACTGGAAAAGCCTCCCAAGTTCATAAGGCAGAACTCGCAAAAGATTGTTGTTTAAAAGCAATTCCCTGCAACAAATGGGACAGAGATGTCAGCGTTCTGTGTCGCACTCTCCTCTTTCTCTCGTAAACTTTCTTTAACAGTGTGTTAATTCCATGTCATTGATATATTTTTACTGCTGTCAAAACGTCTCCTAACATGTTCTGCTGTGTTGTCACTTCAGTTTAGTCGTCCGGTCAAAATGCGTCTGCGCTCGTCACCTTGCGTTTTTGTTTGTCAGTCAGTTCTGAGGTGAGATGAAAACTATTCCCACCCACACATTTTATAATCTCCCTCTTTCTTCTGAGTGTCTGACCTTTCAGTTTTAATCAGAATGCTTCTGATCACTTTTCCTCTGTGCTTTGGGATCGTTAGTCACATAGTTCTTTGAATGAATCATTTATTTTTCCAGACAAAACATACACTATTACATGAAATGAAAGCTTTGTACAAATGAAGCCATTAGCAAAATTCAATACTTTGTGTAAACTTCAAGCAAATGGACAAATGTTTGTTTGTTTGCTTCCATTTCAAATAAAGAATTATCCAAACACAGCAGACGTGTGAAGCAGAAACAGCGACCCTCACTAATGATTCGTTATTACACTCAGCCACACACACACACATGAGATCTGAAATTCAGATCTAATCTAAAGGTTTTAATGCTATAGTCGTATTTCCAGTTCAAACTGCATCTTTATCATAACAACCACCATCAATCGCACAACCGCTTACTTCAAGGAACACTTCATATTTGTACTGTGCAAATAATGTTAATGCAGTAATTACAGAACAGAGCTGTCCGATGTGATGCACATATTTAAAGGATAAGCTCATAGTTTTTCAGATTTGTCATAAAACTATGGTGCTGCTGATTCCTCCTGTTCATTCTGTCCTTTGCTAATGTGACGGGGGAAAAAGTCCAGAGTCCTCCCTCTGTGCAAAAAGTTTTGTCTGAACAAAGCTTGTCTGCAGTCTGATAACTTCATATATTCACTTTGCATAAATTGGTCAGAGCTGAATTTCACAATGTCACAGGAAATCTTTGGTCTTTATACCAACTCAGAAAAGTAGAAGAAAGTCAGAGTTTACTGCCTTCACTCTAATTTCCTGCACTGTTTACACAGAGGCACTTAATACCTAAAACCTATTAACGATCAGATCTCTCTTATGATAGTATTTGATGTTCAGGATTTATGCATTAGTGTGTTGAAGGGATGATAGTATGACAGCACCATCTGGTTAATACACCAACAGACAGTTTCTCAGTTGGATTTCCAGATATTTTACTGTTAAATGTGATGCAGTGTAAAATCCCAGCCTGTACACTGTGATTTTATCCATATCCTCCAGCCCTTTGCAGAGTGTTAGATCACTCTCTGAAGCATTGTGACAAAGCTTAATGGTAAGGTAATTTTTCTTTCTTCCTATTTTGAATATCCAGGATTTATCGTCTCTTAATGGAGACACAGTGAGGGGATGACTGGATTTCACTGCAGGCTGTTGCTGTGATGAAGCTCAGTGTTCCAGTGAATTCAGTCTGCTCGGGTTTTCACTGCACTGGGCATTCATGTCCCTCGTGTCCTTAAAAGTGTCTCTGGACTCTCCTGTGCAGGACCACACAGATTTTGCCCAGCAGGTGACCAACCTGAGAGAGACCATGTTGCCCAGTTCGGCGGGCAGGCTGCGGAGCTTATTGGACGACAGGTTCAGGTAGACCAGGTTGGGCAGCTTGGCAATGTCCGGCGGGATGCGGGTCAGGTTGTTGTCATTGATGTGCAGCGCTGTCAGGTGAGTGAGCGTCCACAACGAGCTGCTCAGACTCCTCACCCGCCCTGCGTCCAAACACAGGTACAAAGGATTAACTTTAAAACATATCAGTCGACCCAGGGAAGCAAACACACTGTGGCTCTTCATGTCAAAACTTCCATCAGGAAGAAATCTGTGTTTTTATCAGAGGTGAATGATACTGACTAATGATTTGATATCAGGAAGCATGTTGAGCACCTGGTTCTGAGCTAATTATTAACTTTAGCAGCCTGGGGAAGTTCACTGATTTATACTTTTCTCAGTTTCCAAGCTCTGTGACTTTGTCTGACGCTGTTGATTAAGATTTGAGGTTTTGGGGTCAAAAGAAGTTTATTTATGTGGTTTACAGATGTTCACAAGCTTAACCAGGAGTCATTTAACCAACAGTTTTTTAAACAACTTTTCAACTTATTGGACTATTTTATCTGGTCCTATTTTTCATTTTGTTCATCCACCTTTTTTTTTTTTAAATGTTCGACCACTGCAAAACATTTTTAGCAGTGATTTTCTGTTGGTGTTCACTCCTTCAGCTGTCTAGGTACAGATTTACACCTGAGCTTCAGCTGGGAGGAATTTTTGGAAGCAGACCCAGGGGGAGGTAGTTAGACTGACCAGATATCTCCAGCTCGGCCCAGTGAGACTTCTTCCCACTGGCCGCCTCCTCGGCTGACATGATGGTGTAACATCTGCGGGGATCTGGAGGATCATATTTTTCCTTTGGCATACCTGTTAATCTGAAAAACAAAGCAAAAACACACAGGTTTCAGTTTAAATCCAGAAACCCACTGAGGTGGCAGCTTATTTTTCCTGTGCTAAACAGAGCAACAGGTGACATGTGAATTCATTAAGATTAAAATAATTCAGATAAAAACAAAATTACATTTTGAGACTAAGCATTATTATATTTCTTATTATGCTGATTTTTTTCTTAAAATGGTCATAAATTGTCCATCAAAGTTTCCCAGAGCCAAAGGAAATAAATTTGTAAGTGCAACACCCAAACATGTTCAGTTTACTGTGACATAAACTTACTGTGGTACGTTTAGCAACAGGATCTAACACAGTGAAATACTCATAAAATCTTTAGTATTAAGGTGTGTGTTTGTTGCTCAGACTGTCTCCAGAAAAACAACCAACATTTCTTCTGACTGATCAGTACAAAGCAGAGAATCTAAATCTCGATGACGACCCCCCCCCCCCCCCCGGCAAAAACATTCTCCAGCCACGTGCAGATTATTTTCCCACCCATTTAGATATTTAAAAAACCTGAATAACCAAATAAATGATTGGCTGCGTTTTTAAGTGGCTGGAGTCAGCGACCTCAGCAGCCTCAGACAGCATTTACTGGCATGCAGCTGCTGGACGGAGGTGATTTCCCACCATAAGAACGGCACAAAGCCTCGACCAGATCTGAGCCAAGCCCCAAAACCACAGAGGAAGCACTTGGAGGACTGTTATGACAGGTTGGAATGAAAACTGGCATCTATATAAAGAGCTGAGACAGTGACGTAATACATCTAAATCCTTTGATTATCAGTGAGACGATGTTCAGCACCTAACGTAAGCAATGTGTTTTTGTCTTCCATGTGGAGAAATAATTTATTGATGAGGGCAAGAAAATAAACTTTTGATCTAAAAGCCACAGCAGCTGATTAAATACATTATGTCTCCACCTTTTATATTTAAATAACTGGATTACAGCAGAACAGGCACCTCCATTAAAACACCGGTCTCAAATCACAGTTACAATCAAAAATCAGCCCGTTCCAGTGTTAAATGTGTCCGGAGTGATCTCACAACTACAACTGATTCAAGCAAAATAAGCTTCAAAATCTCTTTTAAATTGCTGCTTTCTCGATGTGTCTCCTGCAGTAAATTGCAGTGATGACAAAGGGAGAACATCTCTGTAACCGCTGGGAAAAAAAAGTGTGATTTAACAACCGTTTGCCAGATGTGTGATGTACTCTCACTAAAATTGTGATGTTGATTTAAACTTTTATCTCCCAGATGAAACAAAAGCAAAAATATTTTAAAGAGCTTCGACCTGTAAAGCACAGGTGTTGGACTTTGAAGAGCAACTAAAGCTCGTCCATTTTGGCCTTCAACAGAACTTGAATCACTTTGATTTCGGCCAAGACTTAAACTAAACTGGAGCTGGTCTCGATTCTGATTTGGACTCCACAGAAGCGATCTTGTCTACAGTTAGAAAAGGACACGTCTTGTCTCTGGGAAAACCTTTTTTATGCAACCTCTAAGAGACATAGTACATTTATGACATTATAATGCAACATACTTTACTGTTATTAACACTCCTTGTGTCACAAAAGTAACCAGAATGTAGTAGGTACACATAGCAAATGTATTCAAACATAAAAATATGCTACATGAACGGTATCTTTCATGATAAAAAAACAAAATAAATCACTTCAGAATCTAAGTTATGGCTGTAACTAACTTTTATTTTTGTTATTTCTTAAACTGTCAATTATTTTCTCAATTAATTGTTCGGTCTAAGATTTTCAGTCTGATCCAATGTCTGATTAATGCAATAACTCAAAAGTCTTTATTTTTACATTACAGTGTCAGTGACAGCGTGGACAGGTTATTCAAACTCCCTAAACACAGGTCACCAAAACATGCATGTGCCAAGGACACGTACAATAAACATGTAATATTGCACAACTTGGTTACTATCCACTGATTTCTGTGCATATGAACGGAAGAAATGTGCAAAAGGGAAAACAACTGCTGCACGAAGTCATGCATTCGTCCGCCTTTTACTTGAAATAGAGTATTTCTTTTTACTGGTTACCTTTATTTGAGTAAAGGACCGCTGGAGGTTGGCTGGGGGTGAATAAGTTTAGAGAAGACTTACATAACCTGTTTACACTCTACTGGGTCACAAGTAAGCGGCAACAGCGGCTGCAGGCAGATAGACGGCCTGCTGACATCGGTTCATATCACAACCAGACGGAGACAGGCACGAAACTGAAGTTGCAACGGCGACTTTCATCACATGACTGAGATGATATCAACATCTTAGACTCTGGGGGCTGTGACAGATCACCCAAATATTATGGTAAACCCTGAATCTGTTGCTTTGGAAACATGGGAGTTTTTTTTTTTCTTTTGCAAAGCGGGAGTTTTTTTTTTTTTTTCGGTAAATGGGAAAAAAATGTGGCGATGGCAACTGCACCGACAGCTGAGAGGCGAGTATCCAAACATAGCTGTAATGTCAAAAGTGACAAGCACGTACATACACGGCTGGGCCCCGTTCAGGAGAAGTTCGGCCCACCGCTCACCAGCTGTCACACCTGACAACGAGGTAAACACGCCCTCTGGACACGACTGTCTCCAGATATTCTAATATTAGGCATATTAAAATAGCGCCGAGGCAAAGTACAAACGGGTTAACCGTTCAAAGAGCTCGAAGCACGGCGCTGGATTTGTTTGGCTAGCGGCTGCAGAGCGCACGCCGCCCGGACTCACCGAGGCTGACTGCGGGGGAGACGAGTTGGTACAAATGGAAGCGGATTTAAGTGTGAAATTTAACCCGAGACAGTCTGGGTAAAGTATCCGCAATGAAAGAACAAAGTCAAAATTCACATTACCTTCATTCGGGGGCGGTAGAAGACGATTTATTGAGGGAATCGGTAGAGACATGCAGACGCGGCTGTTGAACCCGTTCAGACCCTGAACGTCTCGGAAACAGAGGGTAGAACAACAAACGACGCTTCCGCTCGTACCCGCACTCACCCAGTGTCTGCGGTCCGCGCGCAGCATGTACCCCCTATTTATCACCTTTCCCTTAATATTAATCATAAAAATAAAACCCAAGATACCGCTAGAAAGGCGTAGTTACAGCCTTCATTTTGGTATAATCTTAATGTGAGCACTGTATTTTCGATATTACTTCAAACTAGTCCTACGAAACTCCATTCAAATCTTTTTGAATGATTGATTTTATATAAACAGATACACAGTCTGCAGCTTGTACCATGTTTCATATTTTTTAGAATATATGAAAGTGAGTGGAAAATTTGGCATATAGTTGATCCTCAAAGAAAAAAACACCTTCAATTCGTTTTTTAAATCAACTCTGAAAATGTCTAAATGTCCTACCAGTCAAAACTTTAAGTCAATAATAAAGACAAAACGATAACACAAGTGTGCCGAATATGAGAGTTTGCCCGAACAATTCCACACGTATAATTTTTTATTTTTATGCTATTTTTGCGTGGTTTCCGATAAAAAGCGTACCTATGTATTATAATTTTTCAAAGGGAAATTTGGTTTTACCTCTCAGGTGGAACCTTTCAGAGCGTACCGCTGTTTTCACACGGACCGGAGATATTCCCAGACATGGCAAACTGCACGCGGACTGTTTGGAAAGGTCAGTTGTTTTTGTCTAACTCACTTTGTATGTAAATGAAAATAAAAATCATTCACGTATTTGCTACGACGTACATTAGTTCTTTCAAGCTTCGCATTTGTTTCTTATGTTTCGGTTAAAGGGCAGAACAGTCATAGCCTGTTAGCTTGCCCGTTTTTCTGTTAGCTAGCTCTGCTGGTTGCTGCTCCAGATCGCAAATCAAATTTCACGTGTGAAATTCTTACTGTCTCTTCGCGTATAGAATAATTCCACACATGTAACAACACTGCTCACGATTATATCTGAAGTAGTGAGACTTTCACTTTATTCGGTCTTTGCTGAGCGTCCTTGAACCAAAACACGTCGTGGTGGGCGGTGACAAGAAGTGCTAACAGGTTTTTAAGAAGTAGATACTTGTTGAAATTACAGTGATGTTTGGTAGTTCGTATGTATGCCGAAATGAAGAGTTAATATAAATGATTCAATCACTCAGTTTAAATCGGGTGATTTTGAATGCGTTTCTTTGCTTTTAAGAAAGGCCGTCTTCAACCGTCAGATTTCTGAACAAAGTTTCGGGCAAAAAAATGTACCAAAGGAAAACGAGTGGATTTGAAGGGCTGTAGACTCTGCTTACTCTTTGACGAGACGATTCATAACGGTGACCTTAAAAATCAAAGAGAGAAAACTTCATAGTAGTTCAGTTAAAGCTTGGCACACATATGGTTGGGTCCAGAAGTCCAACACCACTTTCCCATTAATTTCATGTGCATTTTACAATATCTCTGAAAATGTTTCAAACTCTGGTATGCAGTTTGATGCTCTCTCTCTCACTGAAAGAGAGAACAGCATCTGTCTGTGTTAAGTGGAAATCATCATTTGTGCCTGGTGTTTGTTTGTATTCGTTTCTTAGCCTTTGTCTCTTTTCCAGTTTTAGCAGGATGCCAGAGGCAGCTGCTGAGCGCCAACAGTCCCGCCTACACTGGTGTCTCACAAACGGCACGGAGGAATCTCCCCATCAGGACTTTTGCAGCTGTCAGGTGAGTTTACAAACTCTCTAACAAAAACCCAACTTAAGAGATTTTCTCCCAGACACAATTTTCTGTGCTTCACTGCCCATGGTGCTGTCACCTCCAACCAGTTGGTTGTTCACTGAGCAGGAAGAAAAGTATCTGCTCAGTGAACCATAAAATCTAGACAAGAAAGTTGAAGAGGCCTGATAAACCAAATATCTCTCATTTTAACATCTCCCTTATTGCTTGTCAGGGCACAAAGGAGAGAAAAGAAAGAAGACCCAGAGAAGGAGGTGAAGAAGGAGAAGAAGGTTATCGATGACAAAAACAGACATAAGCCTTTTGGCAAGACATTGTGGGCACCTGTGGATGATGTGTACATTGTGAGGTACTACCCCAGGACCATCTACAGCGCAGCAGACGCCATCGACATGCTGAAGAACTTCCAGGCGTTGGACTTCACTCCCCACAGTCAGCCTGTTTACATTGATCTGAGGCTTGACATGAAACTGGAGAAAAAGGTAACAGCATCAACATGGTGGTTGTTCTTTTTTTCATTTGTTTGTGAATCGCTTTCCAAATTAAGAACGCTGATGTGATGTGTGTAGTCCCTGTGTGGTTAAAACGACGCAGGCACTAAGGTTTCCAAAATGACTACACAATAAACAATTAGTCAATAAATCACTTAGTTTATTGACATAAAATTATCTAATTATTTTTACTACTTGCCAGTAGAACTGCTGCTTTTCTTGGTCATATATCGTTGTGAACTGTTTGATTGATTGATTGAACCGATTGATTAAACCAGACATTTGAAGGCGTCGGGTTCTGGTGAGTTGTGATGGGCAGTTTTTTCACTGTTTCTTGACATTTTACAGACTAAAAAATAATTGATTGATTAACTGGAAAAAACTATTTTAAGATTAATGATAATGAATGTAATCATTAGTTGCATATCTGAAATGACACTAACTGATATAAAGGTTTTGTAACGCAGTACTAATCAGCAGCAGCCTCCAAACTGACCATGCCGTTGACTCAACTCCTCTTCAACATGAACTGAACATTATAATTGATTTATTGCAGCACTCATGTATTAGGCTGCATTAGCTTTATCGTCGTGTACCTAATAAACTAGCACCTGAGTGTAGATGTCCTCTAATAAATGAGATGCATTTGGGTTAAACTGTTAAATTGTCACGTCAGTGTTGCCACAGATTTGGGCTAATTACTGAGAGAGTAGCTGGATCCTGAGAATAGAAGAGGACGTCCTGATAACGGTTGATCACCTGCCAGTGTGTCTGTTAGAGACTAATCTGAACAGACTTGGCAGACTCCCATGGCCCGCTCTGGCTGTTACTGTTATCACGTCGCCTCCACAAATCTATCTAAGTGATATTTACAGCATCGGGCTTTGCAACATGAGCAGTTGAGGTTACGCCGCTAAAAACAAGGTGACACAGAGGAATAAAAACCTCGAGAGTTTGTTTCCACATCGCAGGAGTGTGGAGCTGCTGTGATGCCCAGAGACGGTCCACATGAGACAGACTGTTTTACCCTCATCTGTCTGCCTCCGCTGAACTGTGCAAAACCGATGTTCCTATGCATAATGAATTAAGTACACTCCAGAGAAAAGAAAAATTAAAGTGGTGGTGGAAGAGATTTAATACTTGATTGTCTAAGCTCGGTCCATGATTGACATCCTCCTTCTCCTTATGTGTTCTCCCAGATCTGTTATTTGCCTGGAGCTGAGTGTTGATAACTGTAATAATTGAATCATTTTTGTGCTCACAGAAAAAAGTCGACCCCTTCGTCAGCACCTTGCACTTACCTCACCCCTTCAAGACGGAGATGAACAAAGTTTTAGTTTTCACTGAGGTAAAAACTTCAGGTTTTTTAAAGCCTTCCTTTTCTCCCCTTCAGCCTCACTGAATCTTAATTTCATGGCCAATTGATTTTCTGTTGTTGATGAATTGTTTTAATATTGTCTGAGCATGATTCAGAGCAGCACCTTTTATTTGTCACAGCTCTTGTCTGTAATGAATGGGCTCGGGCAGCGGCTGCTTTGATCACAGAGACCTACGCCACGAGCTGGATCTGATTAATATTCTTGTCGAACAGCACAGGTTGTGGGTTGTGACTTAAATGTACATTTTAATGACCATAATGAATGACACCGGTGGGGTCTGCCAGACTTTGACACACCCAAATCAGATTTAAATGGGTAACGCTGCCGCTGCTTTTCTCTGCAGGATGCTAATCAAGTTAAAGTTGCCCAGGAGAACGGAGCTGTGTTTGCTGGAGGAGCAGAGCTCATCCAGCCGGTGAGTTGCTTAAACTCATTTTCATCACATACTGTGAGTTCAGATCGAGTTTATTTTTCCTGTCTGGGGAAAACTGTCTTCTTTCTTTTGAGTCTTACTGTGGCTGAATGATTGTAATGAATCAGCCTGTTACACAATATGTTTGTTCAAATCAGCAAGTCCAAAATAAACACGATGAGGCATTAGAGTTTTTGTTGTGGACATTTTAGGACTTCTGTCTTTTTACGTGTGTCCTCACTCCTTCATATTCACACTGTTAAGGTTCTAAACCTCGTCTACACCAGACTGCGGTTGGACAGAGATGTTGTTGACAGTGACAGGAGACTGCAGCTGGTGCTGCTGTTGTTTTGCTGCTGTGCTGCCTTTGCGACGTGGTCAGAGTAGATAAAGTGGGAGGCACCATGGTGGCAGTTTTTTCTTTTCTTTCTTTTTGTTCCCGTGTTTGTGTCAGACAGGACTTGAATTCACCCATCAATCAATCACAACCGCAGCTGGCTGCACAGCAGTGAAACACAAGATGAAAACACAAAGCACATGGACATGTCACACAGATACAAATAGATTTTTTTTAAGTACACAATTTAAAAACAACTTTAAAGCATGTCAGCATTTCCTCCCAGAGTTAAGTTGAGAGACTGCAGAAATCATCAGTGTAATGTGAATTTTATCAGAAAGTCAAACAGGAAGGAGATCAGCTCTGATCTGAAATCTGTCAAATGTAAGTGTCACACACACACCTTGTAGGAGTCTTTAAGTTTAATTTAATCTGATCTGATTTCATTCATTTCTAGATCTTAGATGACGAGATTTCAGCAGACTTCTACGTAGCTGTTCCAGATATGCTGCCGAAGCTTTTACCGCTAAAAAACAAACTGAGGAAGAAGTTTCCAAAGAGCAAGAGAGGTGAGACGAGGGTCGAGACTTTCAGGACGAAGACGTAAAGGGATTTAAAACCTGCTTTTTATTAACAAAAGTAAAATCTGTTTTTCTGTCAGTCTGTGGTTCTGATCAGTTCTTTTCTCCTTGTCTCTGTTGACATCCAGGCACAGTTGGCAAAAACATTACTCATATGTTGGAGTTGTTTAAAACGGGCCATGAGTTAATGGTGGAGAACGAGTGCTACGTCAGGACCCAGATCGCCACGGTACGTCGTAACAAACTGACACCAGAACCACACACAGCGTGATTATTATACAAGTTATAGCTGCAACAGTTCATCGCTGAGCTGAAATAATCTAAAACAAAATAATCTGCAACTGTTCTGGTAATTGATTAATCATCAATGATTTTAATACTGTTTTCATCCTCATGTGGAGAATCCCTGGTTCTCTATCATATGAACTGAATATCTTTTGGTTTTTGACTGATGAACATGAAAATAATCTGCAGATTAATTGATAATGAAGATAATTGTTCGTTGCAGCCCTGATAGCAGTGCTGTCTGTGTAAAGCCTCTTCAATGTCCTGGGAAGAGGCGGTTTTACATTTAAAATTTACAGATGCCTAAAGCTAAGAACCAGATCCTCATTAAACAAATATACCTTTGTTTTCCCAACAGGAAATGGAAAATATAAAAAAAAACAATAAAATCTGTGAACCCTGAGGGGGACTCTGGAAAGTGTCGGGTGTATTTAGGCATGAAGTTCATTTTTAATTGTCTTAAGCATTTTTTTTGGTTCCTGTGTCTGTGCTTCTACGTTTGAGCTTCCACCAGGTCGCAGGTCACATTACTGTTCTTGTTGTAAGTTGCTTATCAAGTTCTGAGGACCAATACGAGCTGAACACTGAGCATTTACTGCACTCTACTGGAGTTCACATGTAGAAAACACAACCTCACATGTTCCATTTGAAGGCAGCACATCGTGAAAAGACAGGAAACGACACAAACATTATTAAATAAAATACATCATGCTTCAGTTACAGGTGTAAGACTTTATTTCATGCTGTTTTCTCTCCTCTGCGCAGCTCGACATGCCCAAAGAACACATCTTTGCCAACCTGCAGACTATCCTGACCGATGTTTGCTCCCACCGACCAGCTGACAAGGGTACGTTCCCTAAAACCAACAACAGACAATCACCACAACTCTCAGGTTTAACCACTGGCACAGAATCACTCCAGGGCTGCTCTGATGACTCCCCTCAAACCGTTTGACAGCTCTTCAGGATAAAATCGCACATCGCTGATTGATTTTCATTTCCTAGAACGATTGTTAGAGGAGAAGCTTTCAAATCCTGCCAGCTTTTGTCTGCAGGCTGGTTTTGATTTCACTCTCTCAGGTTCAGCTTACATCTCTGTAGACAGACTGATGCAGACAACAGCGAGGTGTTTCTGATTTTTCCAGGCGTTTTTCGTGCATTTCCTCAAACGAGTGTTGATACATTTTTCCCCATAAAGGAGAGCAGGCTGTCCGGTCATGTCTTCTGCAGTTAACAGTCTGTCTGTCATGTTTTCATCCACTTTGGTGGAAAGAAGAGATAAGAGGTGACTGACTTTCATAGCGAGACTCTCTTACATGAACTGAACAGAGAGGCACAGTTAGAGGAGTTCATTCGTTTCCTCCACTTTCCGTTCAATAATACGATGCACAGCGTAATCATCTGCTAATGGACCCTCATTAGAGCCAGAGGCTTAAATGATCTAAAAAATAATTGATTCTGAGCTTGCTAAATAAAACGTCATTAACATTGCCCCCTCTGAAGAAAACCGCCGAGCTTTCAGAAACACTGATTGAGGACGCTTTAAAACCAGCGGCCCTTTGTGACCTGGAATCTCTCTTATCAAAAACTCTTTACTTTCCCATTCATCTTGAAACTCTCTCTTAAGGACCATATTTCCATTTAATCCTGTATCTTACAGTAACTCTGAACTGATGAGGGCTGTTAACACACTGAATCCATTTATCTGAGTCCGGAGCAGCTTTACTGCTAACCCTGCTCTGTGTTTTCAGATGTGTTTGCCGTTGCTTTGTGCTGTGGTCCACTTGCGTTGGACAGCTGCACAGCTGTTTACCACAGCTGGCAGGGAACAAAACTGGTGCCTGTTTTGAAGTCTGCAGGAAAAATGTGGCGGACTGTGTTCAGGCTGCAGAGCCACGTGAGTTTGAGGCAGGCGTGTCCCTGTGTGAGGTTGTAATTCTCACTGTGAAGAAAATCAGACGATGAATAAACCAAAGCACTGGACAGACTGACATTTTGACCTGGCAGTGGGATCACTGCCACAGTCAGAGCGTCACCAGAGTTATCAGGATTCATCCTCTGGGAAACTTGAATGTTTAAATGTTTGGTGAAGTAGTGGTTGAGGTATTTCCGTCTGGACCAAAGTGGTAGACCAACCAGCTAACACACCGACAGTCACATGGTTAAAAATGGACACTGTCAACAGCTACTCAAGTCCAATTTATTTTATGTAGCCCAATATTACAAATCACAAATTAGCCTCAAGGGGCTTTACAGTGTGTCATTAGACCCTCGAATCAGAGGAGGAAAAACTCCCCAAAAAACCCTTTAAACACAAACAGTGAGCACTTGTTCTGTAGTCCTCTACCTGGTAGTTCATTTGTATTTCTCTTAATACTGTTCAAGCATAATATTATATCCTAAATATGAATCTTGATCCAGATCAGTCATGAGATGCATGTTTCATATTGTTTTATCCAAAGTTGCTGAAAGAAAATAGAGAAAAATGTTGTCGCCTCCCAAAGTGAAGAAATCCAAACCATAAACTGAGCACCTGTTTCTGGGCTCATGACCCAACTGTCCACCATCTTTCATTTAAAAACTATTTTTTGAGATGTCGTGCTCATTACTAAACAAACTGTTCAGGAAGGAAAAGCTCCTTGGCTGAGGCCGTTAAACTTTTCCACTGAAAACCTGCAGTAGGTGCGTGAGAGCGCTCTCAGCAGATGCTGCTGTTTAAAGTGCTTACAGTAAACTTTGGGGTGTGCAGCTGCAGTCTGATGATGATCCCTGTGGGACTTCTCTGCGCTCACCGTGGAAGCGTTAACGCTCTGCTGAACCCGCCCGGCTGCTCAGAGTGTCCTCTGTGCCGCAGTAACTGAGTGAAACGTCTCACTCAGAGCCTCGTTCCAGCTCTGTCATTTTCATCCGCGAGCAGCTTTTGGCGATGAAGGCGATATGTCGCGCCGAGCCACCTGGGCCTTTCAGCAGAGAGCTCTCTCTGAGTTTGTGCCAGCAAACATTACGTAGCAGCTCGGCTCCCAGACAAGAGGCGCACAAGGACTCTAGGCAGAATTTAATTACCTCTGCACCCTGAAGTCAAGGATCAGAAAATTTGAATATGTGAAATACTTACTGTTAACTTGATTTAGCTGTGTGAAGAGCTGTGGTTGTTTCTTTATTTCCATTAATGTCTTTTAAAGAGTCATTTGGACAGAAGCTAATGGCTGCAGCGTGGGCAGAAGCGAGAGGAAACTTCACAGATAAACACTTAAAACTGAGAAAAGAGCGTGTAAATGCAGCGTGTGGGTGAGGGAACATAAAAACCCCGAGGGGAATTATTCATGACAAAAGCACAACTATATGCTGATAAATAAAGAGCTGAACACAGAAAACAATAGACAGCAGGGGAAATGATGCTGAAATGACTATTCATAGGTAAATGTGTGAGAGAAATGGGGAGAGACTGCAGGGATTCGGTGCATGTTTACAAATAAAAGAGGAAGAGACAGAGGCTGTGAGGGTGAGAGACTGAAAGCGGCTGTTTAATAAAGTCTCATCAATTTATGCTCAGCCTGATTTGGATTAAAAGTTTTCACACTCCTTATTCTGTGTTGTTTTTCTTTTCTGATTTGTTTTCCGTGGAGACTCTGACTGAAAATAATATTAATAATGTTAAAGTTCTGCCCTGATGCCAAAGAGCCGGAGCAGCAGCTTTAGAATTTAGGTGCATTTAAAAACACTATTGTCGGCTTTGAAAAACACACATCACCAAAAACGTGGTTTAGAAATTCCTCTCCACCTCCTGCTTTTAATTCCACACCTCTTTTTTTTCATCACATGAAAACGGGCCTGTCTGGATCTTAATGGTGACACTGGTTTTCCTCTTCCTCTCCTCAGGACCTTTCATCGAGCGAGCGATCATCGCCAGTCATACCAGTGAAGCTCTGTGGTTCAAGAGTGAAGACGTCTTATTGAAACCAGCAGAGACGGAGGAGGAGGAGGAATGAGGCGAGTCTCAGATTGTATATAATCAGTGTACTGAATAAAGTTTTGCTCCTCTGTGGTTGTACCTATTGTTTTAAAACATCCCAGGAGAGTAAAAGGAGGACAGAGCATACAAGGTGACCCGGACAGGAAAGCAACTTTTATTAATAATCGCCCACAGAAAACCAGAGCTCATAAATCAGCTGATACCGTTACGGTCTTACAGGAAGTCTGGAGGTCCTTTAAAGGTCTGAAAAGGCTCCAGTGTGCATTACCTGAATCAATAACTAACAGTGTTAAAGATCCAACTCTTTAAACAAGTTTGGAAGCACAGTTGATGTTTGTATTTACTCAACACAGATCAGCCTCATGGTCTTTAAGAATTAATTTCCTGTTTTTAAATTCTGTATAGGTCATTTACTTTTCTTGTCCTAATTTTATGCTCTTAACTTAAAGTATCTTTCCATTTGAAATCCATTTTACAAGCGGAGTCACAGTGTTTCATGCCACTAAAACTTTTTAAAAGTGAATATCTGTAACTTAAGGATATGATTCTCCAGTTTTAAGACTCTGAATGTCTTTAGATCTGTAGATTTTTTTTTGGTAAGGAAACGTTCAGTGATCTGAAAAGAGATCTAAAATGTTTGGTGTAAACTCATTAAGGTTTTGTGTGTGAAAAGCAAAATTCCTCAGAGGTGTGAGGATGTTTCTTCTTTATCTGAACACTAGGGGGCAGTATTGGCTTTAGCTGAGGGCTTCCTGCAACCTGTTGCAGCTAAAATCATCTGAAATGTCAACGTTGTCACCAAAGCAGAGGCTGAACAATTTGCACAGTAAAAACATTTCATTCATGACAGTCACCCTGCAGAGATCAACATGTCCACTGGTTTGTGTGTTTGAGATTTCTCTGGGACTGAATGAATTAAACCTGTCGAATGTCTTAGTTTAGGTCAAAGTTTATTTTAGTCCTCGAGTTTAAGTTGCTCCATCTGTTCAGCTCCTGAATTGAACAGTATCTTTATTAACTCATGTTTAGGATTAGAAGCCTGATGTCAGATGAGGTTAATATTCTTATAACCGCCTCTCTACCCTGTTGAGGCCGAAATTTGCTCTTACAAAAGCCAGAAAAGTTTTTATTTCTGCGCTCACACAACCTGGGATGTCAGTGTGAGCGGCTGCTGACTCACAGCGTGTTTTTTGGAAAGGTATCATGAGGCTTTGAAGTCCCAACCCACAGCGAGAGTCGAGATGCATTCAAACCGTGTGTGGTGAATTAGCACAGCCAATTAAACATCCATCGCCTGATGCTGTGCAGGTTGATGTTGGGTTTTAAGATGGAGAGAAGTTGTAACTTTTATTGGTCCCTGTGGGGAAATCAGGCTGTTGCAGCCGCTAATGTAATAGGATGTGACAGTGGGGAGGAGAGAAAAGGGTTGATAGAAAGAGGCAATGAAAGGAGAAGTTGTTAGTTGCGTTGCCAGTTTGATCCTTATTATTCATAAATGATTCCAAACTATCCACAATATTATCATCCTGATTTTACATATTGTACTTTTATAGTTATTCCAGGCTGTGTTGTACATCACTTCCATGTTCTGGATGATATTCATCTCATCTGTTGCTCTTCCTGACGTTTATTCCTTTTTTTCCGGGGGAATTTTTTCCTTATCACATTAGAGGGTTTAAAGACAGAGGCTCCATAGATTCTAAAAGTCTTCTCTGTTAAATCTGCCATTTGATTTTGGACTATTTGTTTTCAAACTCACAGCCTGAGGGAGAGAGTCTTCAGAGGGTTTGCAGCACTGCAGCAAAAAAGAATCATTAATTTCACTCTGTACCAAGAAACCTGCAAGAACCGTGCAAAAGCTTTGGTCAGTTCAGATGTTTAGGTTCCATCATGCAGCACCGTCACATCTGATCTGTCCCAGATTCATCCTGCAGCAGGACAATGAGCCCAAACACAGCCAGAGTCACAAAGAACCACCTTCAGTCCTGCAGCAGATGGTCTGTCCCCCACAGAGACCTGATCTCAGCATCATGGAGTCAATCTGGGATCACATGAAGAGACAGAGACACTGAGACAGACTAAATCCACAGAGGAACTGAGGCAAGTTCTCCAAGATGCTGGAACATGGCACCTGCCAAGTACCAGAGAAACCGTGTGCAGGTGTACTGAGGAGAACTGGCTCAGAGTAAACAAGACATTTAAATACGACATGATGGACTTTTGGATGAAAATAATAGATTAATCAATATTAAAAGTAATTCTTGGTTGAAGCCTCACATTTATTAAAACATTAGACAAAAAACATGAACTAAACAGACTGAGCAGAGCATCCACCAGGGTTAACTTTAAGAAAACAAAAACAAAACCTAATCAGTGTTATCTATCATTTTACTGTCAGTGTGAAAATGTCTTCAATGGTCACAACCAGACGTGTGTTAGAGGGTGAACCCACCTTATCTCAGTTTAAAGAGAATAAAGAATGTGTGAGTTACATCATCAGAGGCTCCACATGGGGTGTGAGAGCCGAGTTAAATGGTTGGTTAAATGAACTCCTAATGGGGAAAATGTTAATTACTCTGCCTGATTGTTGGTCGTGTTGGAGGTTTTTCGACACAGACTGGATGTGAAGGTTTAACCAAATGTTTTAAGCTTCCACTGCGTCACTGGGTCCTGGTTATAAATAGTTGCAGGGTGCAGACAGCAGCAGCAGAAAGAAAACTCGTTCAAAGGCAAAACTGATTCTGATCCCTGTTTTTGGCAGAGGACAAAAGGGCTGAGAGGAGATCAGGTTACTGCCATGTGACACTGAGGAATCTCAGTCCTTCACTGCCTCTGATTAAACATTACACTCAGAGACAGAAAGAGCTGCAGACTTCCTATAATACTCCACAGTTAGGAAGCTTATGATACAGACACCAGCTGAATTAAACTCCCTTCAGCTACTACAGATGAAAAATAAGCCTGCTGGAAATCATGTTGTAATACTTTATAAATGCAAAGTGCTATTAATATACAATGAGGTCGCAGGAAAAACTTTACAAGTTCCCTGGATTATTACGGTGACACCACTGAAGATAAAGTTAGAATATACAGCACCCATGAGTAAGATAAGAATACGAAAACTCACCATTGAATGCTGTATACAGTATTTATCTTTATTAAAACATAGAGCTATCATATAACAATGGTAAACACAGAAGATAGAAATACCATTAAGTGAAATAAAGTAAAAAAAAGCTCGAAGACACCAGAATTATAGAGCATGGTCTAACCTTGCCACCTTAGACACACTTCAGAGCTCATATCACACAAAACTAACACATTTCAGTGACACAATATATAACAATAAGTAAAGGTATCGTAAAAACCCTTTATCAGTTTCTCACAAATGTGTTCACTTCAGTGTTTTCACTCAGACGATGCAGCTACTATAAATGAAAATAATTATTTTGGGATGTTAAAAGCACTACCATTAGATCACTAAAGTCCCTCTAGCGTTGTTAAAGTGATACTTTATAAATTCAACATATCACATCTAAGGTACCATAGAGTCCAATGCTTAATGTCATAATATGAATATTATCCTGATAAAGTAAGTGATAAAAGCATGTTTAAGTATATTAAAGCGACAGCAGCTGAAACTTGTTTATTTTCACTTTTACAGACTGTGCAGCTTCAATTAATGAAAAATAATTAGTCCTGGATGTTTATGGTGATACTTAATGCCAGAAAAAAACACTATCAGTTCACTATAAAAACCCTACAACGTCCCGGTAGCCTTGTTAAAGTGACACCTCAGAATATAAACAAAATATATCCCACCTGAAGAACCGAGGGGTTGGATACTGTGGCTCTAACAACATAAAATGGAAATTACACTGAAACAGTAGGTGATAAAACATGTTTAAATGTGTTAAAGTCACAGTAAACTGGTTCAACGTTTGGTTCACGTTTTACAAAAATATCCACAATAATAATAATGAAAATAAACATAATTTTATTTTTTTTTTCTTGTTTCCCACCCTGCCAGTCATCTTGTGACCTGTTGGTATGGACACAGTTTTTATAGAAGTGCAACATATCACGCTTAAAGTGCCGTAGAGGGCTGTACGGTCCTTTTAAACTCACTAGGCATTTGGACATATAAGTAGGACTAGGATAAGAAAATAATAAGGACAATCCTGAGGGATTAAATGCCATTAAGTGGGATAAAGTCACCAAAACTCCCTTTAAGAGACTAATAATGGTATAACAGGGGATGAAACACCATTAAATGTGTTAAGGTCACTATAAACACGCCATAAAAACTTAAATAGTGAATATTGAGCACCACAGGCACACCAGAAGCCCCTGTAGTAATATAACAGGAAAATTAATAAGGACACCACAGGTGATAAAGTTATGTTTAAATGAGTTAAAGTGAGAACAAACTCCACAGAGCACAGCAGAGACAATGTGGAAAAAACACTCAGCTATTATTTTTGTTAACCTGGGATTTCCTGCCGTAAATGGGATTAAAATGATGAATCATCCTGATGATCTCCTTTATATCCATTCATCACCTCGTTCCCCTCCAAAAAAATAAAAAATAAAAATGTTTTAATCCCCGGGGAGCAGAGTCCCCACCAGGGAAGATTACGGTGTCTGCGAGGTGGGTGGTGGAGGTGGAGGGGGGAGGAGAGCGGGGGCAGCAGAGGAGAGGTGGGACGTCCTCCTGGAGAGAGAAAGGGAGGACGAACAAGAAAAAGAAGAAGAAGAAGAGGAGGGAGTGGGGGGCTCGGGTGGAGGAGGAGAAGAAGAAGAAGAAGAGCGCTGCGCCGCCAGAAGTGAGTTCAAACATCGCGCAACGTTCGCTGCAGGAGCGCAGAAAGTCCGCCCGCCTCTCCGGCTCTCGTCGTCATGCGCCTCGGCTTTTAAAAGCGTCCCGGCTGCTGCTTCTGCTGCTGCTGGGGAGGAAGCAATCCACCTTGCATCTTGGGATTTTTTTTTGGCAGAGTTTTGCGCCCGAACGGCAGAGCAGTGAGCAGGCGGAGAAACAAGAGGTGGATACTTCTCCGGGTTTCGGGACTGCGCTGCATTCCAGACCGGAGCGCAGCGCTGTGGAGTCGGACCCGGTGCGCTCCGTCTCTCCGCTCCGCTCCCGCTCCTTTCAAAGGTTCCTGGATCTTTCCTGGTGGTTTTCTCCTACGTCGGAACATCAATAATGTCCACAGAGAACTGCTTTCAGTTGAGCTGAAGATATAAAAACAAACATCGCGCGTTTTCCCTCCTGACTGGATTTGGATTTAATGCCCTTTTCGGCCGCGACCATGGCTGGATGGTGGATATTTGTTGGTGCTCTGGCTGGGATCCTCACCGCCCCCCGGGGGATACATGGTTGGTATTTTTGGTCTCTTTTAACCCAACCAGTTGTTCGGGCTGTTATGTAGGTCAGGGGTTATCAGGGACCACCGTGCACACTCACATTAGAACCACAGACCCAAAATCTGATCAGATCATTTCCACGCTGGCTACTTTTTCAGCAGTGAATCAAAAATCTGTCTGGTCTGAACATGAAGTCTTGCAGGGTTGTGAAAGTTGTGGCCACAATTGTCGCCTCACTTTCTATTTGGAACAGTTTGCATCAATCCAGGCAACAGTGGACGTAATTTATTCCTCAAGTTGCTGAGGACCTCCTGGAGCTCCCCCAGGGAGCCCTGGAGGGGGCCAGGACCCTGCTTTTGGATCCCCTGAGCAGGCTGTTGTTTCCCAGGGTGAGAGCAGAGATTTAAGAGAGAAGTTTGTGTGATTCCAGTTCCATGATGATTTGCTTTGCTTGTTTCCCGGAAAAGAAAGGCGGTGAATTTAAAGTAAGCTCTTTCATATCCTACAAACATTCATTTGATGGGATTTGTGAATGAGCATCCTGCAGCTGGGATGAACCTCATCATGGAGTGGACATTTAACTGTTTATGATGCTGAGAAAGCAGCACCCAGTCAAATCTGTGCTCTAATCGTGTTCCCGTCACAGGAAGCATTGATTTTCAGGTGAAAAGAAGGTTTTTAAGGCGACATATGTTGTTTTAGCAGCATTTCACTGACTATAACTCAGCCTGGACTTAGGACCTGCTTGACCCTGAAATACAGCCACTGAAAAGCTGTTGGAACAACAGTTGTGTGTATCTGGGCATTAAAACTTAGACCAAATTTAACATGAAGTCTTTGCATCTTTTGATTTGGACATCACCCGATCAGTTGTTGGTGAGATTCAAAGAAGAGCCAGCTGGAATAAACTCAGGAACCTGCCTCATAAATAAAGTCTTCAGGCTGTAATTATCACCCCAAATAATCTCCTGGGTGAGTGAGACCATAATCTGTTTCGTGGATAATAACTCTGCAGGCGCTCACAGCATCATTCAACAAACTGTGAAGGAATCTGAATGAAAAAGCAACACGTGAAGTAAACTTGTCGGAGCTGACCTGTCATGCACTCTTCCTTTCTTAAATATCTAAACACGTCTTTGAAATCGATCCTGCTCGTGGCCTCTCTGCCGTTTAAATATTCATAACTCTGCATTGAATCTGAAAGGTCTGCCCGTGCACAGCTACAGTGTTCCCTTCAGTGGAGCCATAATGCACACGATTGTCAGGAGCAGAATTTAAAGCAGGTGTGTGCAGCTGTTACTGAACTGACCCGTTCAAGGTTTCGCTTCACTCCTCAAATCAGACTCAGGCTTGTTCATATTACAGCCTGGCAGCAGTGGGAAAGAGTCAGGCTGCAAGTTTGGAATCTGGCAGGTGGAAGTTTCTCTGCTCACATGCAGCAGCAGAACCTGACTTCAGATTTTTTTTAACCAAAATCATTAGCATCCTCTCTTCATCTCGGCATGCATCCAACCTGCTTGGCAGCACTTGTCTCAATAAAATTCAAAGTTTTATAAAGTAAGATCCTCCTTCGCCTCCTTCCGCTGAAACCAGAGCATGTTGGCGTTGGCAAGCAGAGCAGAGCAGTTATAAAAGTTGAAATGTTACTGACATTAAGTTCTGCTCGGTGGATCTGACAGATGCTGAGATGAGGAGAGGACTTTATTGTAGGTTGAATGTGATTTTCTACAGATTTATTGTCCATGACCAACCAGATTACAGTCTCACTCACACAGGAGATTGCTGTTTTATTGATAGCGACGGCCTGCACGCTTTATTTGTGAGGCAAGAAACAGTGAATGAGACTTTCTTAAATTGGCTTTGAAGTTTGAAGACACTTCTGTCCCATGGTGCATTGCTTTCAGAATTAGCAGATCCAAAGGTTTCAAGACTTCCAGTTAAATTTGGACTAAATAAGATGTTTTAAATGTTCAGGAAACATAAAACTTATGAAAGCGTTTAGATGACTATATTTCAATCCAAAGCATGTGCTGTCTACAAGTTCAGATACAATCCCTTAAAAACTGTGTCAACAACCATAAAAACTTTCACTTAGATAAAATGTAGCTCAGATTTAAAGGTTTGCATGTTGTTTCGCCTGCAGATCACCACATCAGTTCCCGCTGGGATAAATCGGACTGTTTCTGAGTGAAGGTTCTGAGCAAAAACCTCTCTCAGGTGGAGGCGACTCTTTCAAAAACCCTGTCAGATGAATGTTTGACTGTGAGTTTAAGGCAGAGAAAGGCAGCATTTATGGGTGATTGCAGTAAAAACGGTTCACGTTCGGGGTTTGCAAAAAGTTTTCTGCTCTGTTCTCCACGGAAGCCGAGAGTTGCCATGGTTTATAATTACTAGGCATAGTATCTTTTATGATTTAAATATCTTGTTATGTTGAGATATCAAACTGTTCTCTTGTGATCACAACTTCATTATCAAACTCTGGAGATATAAAATGTTGATCTGAAAGGCCTCATTAATGATCTGTGGTGATCTGTCCTTCAGTGCATCTTTCTCTGAGGTCTGAGAGGAACAACCATGAGATGAAACCACGATTGTCCTGAGCTGATGAGATGTTCAAAGCCTGATCACAAGAAAGCAGCTTCTGATGTCTCAGGATTCTGTTGATTAAAGAATCACCATGTGAAAATGGCTTTAAAGCACAAACATGAGCAACATTTCTTATCTCAAACTTCTCTAATCCTCCGCGACCTTCCACCGCTTCCACCAAACCTCCATTCAGAATTTACGCGTTTTTAGAATTTTCTGGAAATCCTCCCCAAACTGTACCACATCCAAAACAAAAGGGAAAATGTGGAATAAGAGTAAAGTTCCTCCAGAAAAAGGCCAGAGTTGAAACTATTCAGTTTTACTCACAAATGATAGTTTTAAAGTAAAACTGAAAGTTTCAAACCACAACAATGCCTTTTAGCCTTTTTAAATATGTGTGTGGAATTAAGTCGAATAATTTTATGCTATTTACAAAAATACTTTTTTTTTTTTTTGCCTGTAATTTCCGTGCACTTTGGAAGTAGGTGAAGTGCCAGAAATCTGTTCTCGCATATTTGCATAAACAAAATCTGCAAACGGGATAAAATGGAATTCATACTCTGACAGAAAGACACAACCACTTAAAGCCTCACCTATTTGATGTGTTATTTAATGTCTGAGTCAAACCGACTGTAATTAGAAATTGTTTAAAATCTGAACTGTTGATTGGCTTCTGGAAACAGTTTCCTTTAGCAGCACAAGTGCAACGTAAACCACTGCTGTATATCTGTGCCGAACTGATTAAACTGCCAGATAATGTTTTGCAGCCAACACTTTCTCCCATACAGAGAGATAAAGAGCATGAAGCAGCAGCACAGAGAGACTCGCCCTCGGGCGTCGTGTATGGAAATACAACTGTAACTGTACGCTTTTTTCCCCATCTGGGTCATTGTAGTAAATGTTAACCTCTTGCTGTACTTTGTCCTGAGGCGTCTCAGATTCCTCAGGTCTGGTTGTGCGAGGCTGAGGCGCGTGTCTGTCCGTCCGTCCATCCATTCGTCCATCCATGTGTGTTTTCTTAACGTTTAGCAGAGACAATCAGCAGCGTCCTGCAGTTTAAAGATGGCACGTTTTCTGTCTTTTAGACTCCCAGGCCAGCGGCCAGTGCTCAGGATTCAGACACTCTAAGGTGAAGGGTGCAGTTTATCCACCATTATGAAATGAAGACACTAAATGTTGGTGTTTTTAGGTGAATTACTGGTAGTTTTGTGGGAGTTTATAGCAAAATGCTAGTTAGCATTGTTGATTAGCTTGTAAAAATCCATGTGAACATGCACCTGCTCAGATATGCCTCCGTCATTTGATGGTAAATACTTTTATTATGATACTTCTGTTAGTTAAAAGCCAACATGAGTGTCAGTGAAGGTCTCCTGTAATAGGAGACCTTTAAAGCTAATTTCATGGCTTATTCGGAATATTTGTTTCTGGATTATTCTCCCGCTGTGAGGTCGGTTTACGTATCTGACTTCCTGCGGCGCGTCCTGTGTGACAGGTGTCCCGACCTCTTTCAGAGTTTGACAGTGCGCGGCACCGACACTCATGAGACGCGGGGGCTAACGGAAACTCACGTCTTACAGTTTGAAGGGAATTGATTCCTCATCCGTCGTTAGGCTGATCTGCTGTTTGACCCGAGCGTCTGCAGGAATTATAAAGACAGATTTACATAATCCCCAAGAAAAAACGGTTCCATGACATATCAATTCCAAAGGTGTGATCATGACTGGACTCTCTAATGCTAATGTTCTCTTTCTTTCTCTCCTGCTCTCTTCTGTCCATCCCAGGAGCTTGTATCTACGAGGGATCGCTGCATGCGGTAGGTGCACCCACCCTTCTTTGTGCTGTTTTACCTCCAGAGTTTAAAATTTCCTCCCTGTCCTCTCACAGAATTAAGGGTCTGATGGGGATTTGCTTATGTATTATTCAGCAGGACATTACCAGGTTAGTATGAGTGACAGCTGAAGCTGTTAAGTGTGTATATGTGCTGAGATAGGTGGTAAAAGGCGTATGTACTATCAGTAGGGATTGGTGCACATCCTCTGTTGCCTGAGATGTAGTCGAGAAGATGCGTCTCATCTATAATGCATGCCGGATACTGACTTCGTGGATGATAATGGCGATGAGAGAGCATGATGCGGCTCGGCGGCAGGCCCAACTGCTAAAAGGAGAGCCGGCGACTCCCGCTGCTCTGCTGATTGAAGGTTAGGCTCTTTTCAAAGTTTGAAAGAAGTTTGTGATGAGCTGTATTCCCATGGTTCAGCTGGGTATTGGCGAACAGCCAAGGTTTCGCTGTGAGATGTGCTTTTGTTTTATATTCTTTAATCTCTGCTGCTGGATACTCATCTCCTGGCTTGAGACTCATTTTAATGTTTGAAGTTGTCGTGTTTGGCTCGAGGCACCGACGCACGGAGAAGTCGCCTTGTTCCCCTGCGTAGGCGGCCGGGGCCTGCCCACTAACACAATCTCTGTGATTTTAAGACACAAAGTCAGCACAGTGAGTCGAACTTCCAGGCGTTTTCACTTTCTGTGGGTAAAAGTATGTAGACACCTGAACATTACAGTGTGATTGTTGGACATTTCATTCCAAAACCATGGACATTACTCTGCTGCTGGAACAGCCTCCTCACTTTGGAACCTGGCTGCAGGGATTTGCACCCATTCACAAGAGCATTAGAGGCCCAGCACTGATGTTGGGCCTGACTTCTGTCCCAGTTCATCCCAAAGGTGTTGGATGGGGTCGAGGTCAGGACCCTGTGCAGGTCTTTGTGGACCTGGTTTTGTGGTCAGTGTCGATGTTGAAACAGGAAACGGGCGAAAAGAAGCTGTTTGAGGTAGAATTAAGATTTTACCTTCTTCAGAGTTACAGTGCTTTGACAAAATATATTGAGGACATTCCTGAAGAGAGCATGTGCAGAAAGAAATCAAAAGAAATTTTCCATTTATCCTAACAAAAGTTTAACGCACCTTTCATCTGCAGTTTACAAATTTACTGTTTGATGTTTAATATGGACTGTTAACTGTTCAGTATCAGCCGTCAACCAGTCATGTCATCTCTCGCCGGTGAGGTGGTACCTTCTCTCTGAACACAGCCACATAAAAAGACTCTGTGAAGTCTACTGTGAAACTATGATTCTCTTTGAACGTTTTATTTATTAAGTGAGTTTTACCCATCTCTCTCTTTTTTTTTTAAGTTAATTATTTTTGAGTTTCCCCATCACAAAGGAAGCATGATGGTCGGTCACTTTGCCTCAAAGAGCTCCCGAAATCTTCAAAGAAATTTATCAGCCAGGTTTAAGTGGAGAGTCTTTGTACCCAGTGAGGGTCTGAAAGCAGTTTCAGAAAATTTTCCATCTTAGGGAGGGTAAAAGACAAAAGTTTAAAACATTCAACATCAGCACAGGATGTACTTTGGGATAATTCAGCCTTAAGATATCTCTGTCTCCTCTTATTGGTCAAACCCAAGTAAAAAGGAATGAAACTGGCTGCTGTGCACTTTAGAAAAACACCACTTGTGTCTTGCAACAACTGGTAATCTCTGTTAAAATGCCTTAAACATGGTTCTCAGCGGCGGAGTTGTGGTTCCCAGGCAGAATAATGACGAACTCCTGCTTCGTTCCTGCTGTGTTATCAGCATAATTACAGTAAAGCTCAGAACAGCGAGCAGTAACATACCTACAACTACCTCCAATCCTGTAAAGGCACAGGAACACATCCTGCCACCCTGTGTTACTTTTCCCTCGGCTTTGAAGGGGGATAATTGTTGGAACAAGGATGTAAAGACAGAAATGGTTCAGTCAGTGTTTTTAGGAGGGAAGAGGGGGAGGGAGAGTGGTGGTGGAGGAGAAGGGAAAAGGAGGCGGAGGAGGAGGAGGAGGAGGAGGAGGACAGGGATTGTGGGAAAAAGGAGAGGGCAGGGAGACAGGTGGGACGTCCCAGCATGTTTGGACACAGCTGGGAAAAGGCCCCTCTGGAGTTCAAAGTGAAGAACCTCCCCCCCAACACCTGGAGTGGTGGGGAGAACAAATGGAGAAAAAAAAAAAAACAGATTAAAGTTCAGGTCTGAGTCGAAGCCTTCAGGCCTCTGTGTGTGGTTTAGGTCTGTGGTGAAAATAATCAGAAGACAAAACAGCTTTTCACACACGAGCAGTTTCCTCTTTCTCCGTTTTCCAGACTTTAATTTCTCTTATTTGATTAGATTTAGTGTTTTATAGCTTTATTTTTGTCAAAAATTAAATTACCTCACAAACATGAACAAAGATCACCCTTTTAAATCCATAGTCTGTGTATATTAGTGCAACAAAACAGCATGTTCCCATACTTTTCTAAGGCAATTTAAAAATCATCATGCTTTTTCTCTGTAGTGTGTAAAAACCGTGGACACAGGTTTTCACGGTTAAAGTGAAAATTGACACGTTCACCTGATGAACTGCTGAGCAAACACTGTGATGTTGCTGTCACTCACTCTACTTGTTTCATTCACCGTCTCTGCTCAACTTCTATACTCACACTACACAGTTGGATCACTCTGGAGTTGCTTGGCTCTTTGCTGAGAAGTTACAGATTCCTTTTTCACAATCAGTGCATTTGTATGTACGAGGTTGTCATGAGCTTCCTCCAGTAACCTGATCTTTGAAACAGGAATCCTGGTTTTTGTAGCTGATGGTAGATTTCTCCCGGAGAACGCTGATTTGTTTAGCCGTGCTCAGGAGTAACTCGGTGTCTGGTTGGCTTTTTAGATGTTTGCATGTGCGTGACAAAGACAGGGAAAGTAAAAATGGAACAGGTGGAGTCAAGACTGACTGTGACTGTGTCTTCGATCACTAATGCAGTGAAGTATACAGTTACTACATTTCTGCTGGAATAAAATGAAAGTAAGCACATTTAGAATGGATCTCCTGACAGCAGCCAAGTGGGAAATCAGATCAGGGAACTGCTCAAGCTCCACGGCAGCCAGTCAAAATTTCTGATGCCAGAAATCTGTGTGATCGTTCAACAGGTATGTTGTTAAATGTTTGGGCAATTAATCAAACAGTGCCGTACCTTAAACGGAACGTCAGACAGCAGCTGGTCCGGGAGAAATCTGTCTGCTCTGCATTCTGAATGATGGAGGCGCCGGCCTGAGCACAGCTGCGTGAAGATAAAACTGCATCACATTTTCTTTGTGTTCTTTTAAAGAACTGCTCATCACCCTTGATTTTCATCTCTGGGGTTTTCAATGGAGATTTTCCTCAGTGAGATATAGACACAGAAGAGCGAGTCTTCACTTTCAGAGTCTGGTTCCCACGGCTGAAGCGGTTTGCATTGATCAGACCTTCTCATTCAACAGTCCCGTAACCTGATGAGTCAGAGGGTTGAGCCTGGATCGTCTGGACGTCCGCAGAGGTCTGACGTCAGTGACGTCACCCTCTGATCATCCTAAACATCCTGATCTTGTCAGCTTCGACGCTTACATCACACAGTAAACATGGCCTCCGGTGGGGAGGTTGAGCACACTGAGCAACTTTTTGAGGTGATGAAATTGCAGACATTTTTTCTGCCCCTCAGTTTGATGTTACGCTGACAGACACACAGCCTTTCCAAATTCAGTGTCTGAATTATCAACTAACAATTCCGAGTCCGAGCTGATGTCTTCAAAGATGTTGAAGTCCCTGAAGCAGGCCGGTGAATCTCTGTAGATAATGTCTAAAATGAACTTCTTTTGTCAAACTAAAACAGGTTTCTTTTTAGTTCCTGAAAAGTTTGCAGTTCATTATGATCTTATCTCGTGTTTTTGTAAAATCTTAATCTTCTAAACGGTTAAAAACAGCTGTCACTGAAATAAAAAGTGCCCAGATTAGCTCTAAAATCCAGTGAAAGAACAGTAGAAAGCATCAGAAGCTCAAAAATGCTCTGAAGCACCGGGGTAAATGTTCTATCTCCCTCCGAACAGGTTCTTTATAATCAGCAGTGGCTGCACAGAGCGACGCTCAGGAGACTGTGGGTAACGTGTACTACATGCGTCCTGACAGATTTAAATAACCCCAGACTTATTTCAGCGTGGCAGTGTGCCACCAGGCACGACATGCTGCTGATATACGGCATATAGCCCGCGGTGAAGGACAGCAGGGCTCGGCAACATGCAGCACCGCGTCCAAATATATCACCTGCCCCTCAAGGCTTGAATTCCTGGCATTGCAAGTTGCTGTTCCTGTAGGAATCAAAATGTAGGGCATCTTGGGAATAGTGCCGTCAGGACGGGGGTCTGGGCAGAAACGCCAAGGTTTACAAAGCGGCAGCGCTGAGATTAAACCGAGCATTAACCTGAACACAAGTGAAGAGTGAGTGTGTTCACACACACACACACACACACATTAGTGTCTGGTTTTGAGTCTTAGGCTGCTCTCAGTCAGAGTATGGTGTTTATTCATACCCCTGTTTACAGTTGATTATAGCCAGACCCAGGTTTCTGATGGTCTGTGTACAGGGTCCTGATCCCTGAATCTTAGCGTCTTATCACTGTGCTAACAGCTGAGAGTGGACGCAGTCTGGGTTCTGGTTGTGTGTTGCTGGATTTGTCCTCTCCACCCATCAGACCTTCAGTAATGGAGAGAAAATGAGGCTTTTTACCAATGATAGTTTGTATTACAGACCGTGACTTGAGCTGAAGATGCACCTGGAAACAGAGAATTGCCAGAAACCTGGTGAAGGAGTTTACATACCTCAGATTCCTGGTTTGTACCGCTGAATGCCAGCTAGCATGTCCACGTTGCTCAAAACTAGGATGACGTGTTTACATGTGCAACACATTGCTCCAGAAATCCGATCAGAACTGGGATCCTCGTGTCAACCCATCCAGTGTGTGTGTAGCTTAATGTGTTTGTCCAAACCATTTGATCACTGCAGCTTTCCAGAGTCAGTTCGTTCGTTCTCGTTACAATAACAGCAGATTTGTTGTTGCTAAACGTGTCATTGAGTCATTCAGGGTGAGCACATGTACAGTAACTGCTGCGTGTGTGGTCGAGGGGAAAATCTTGTAGCCGAGTCGCTGAGAAGCTCTGATCCAAAGAGCTCTGTCTTTGACTTTCAGAGCCGCTGAGCTCATGACCACATTGTCAGTTATACACGCATCACTTCACACCTACAGTACAGTGTTTACAGTATGGTGAACCAGAAAAGGTAATGAATTCTGCTGCTTTGCCTCTTTAAACCACTGTGATCTCTCTGAAGTGCCTTAAACACAGTTCTCATGTGTACATGTGTATGGCGTGTTGAGCAAAACGATCCTATGTCATTTCCATTTACTGAAACGGCTGCAACATATAAATGAGCTGATAATAAACATGTAAGTGAGAACACGTAAAGAGGTGCCCCGATCATAAAAGTAACACACAGGCTGAGTCCTGGTGTCCCGAGGGTTTGAGACTCTGGTCACGTAATCACAGCGCCACTCGTTTGTGTTTGCCCCAGGAAGTTTGTTGCATGTCATCCCCCGTGTCTCTCTCTCTCTCTCTCTCTCTCTCTCTCTCTCCATGAGCAATTATCCCTCAGCTTTTAAGTGTGTTTGTAGTGAGTTTAACACATGATTAGTTTAGTTTCATTAGTGAGAGTTAACTGTTAACAAGGCGTGAAGCGTCAGTGCTGCAGCATTAAAATACCTGGAGCACTGATGTAGAACGGTGGTTAAACAGTGAAAGTTGGGGCCTAAAATGCCTGATAAATCATTTCATGGCAGCTTTTAAAAAAATGTGATGCATGTTGTGATTTTTTTTTTTTTTGCAATGAAATTGTGGAAGCGAGTGAAAGTTATGTGTTTATTTGTCGATCAATGACTCGCAGCAGTTTATCCCTGTGTCCGTGCACAACATGAGGGATTCGCCTCGCAGGGTCATTATCAGTGGTTTTTGTTGGTAAATGACGGAAGCAAGGAAGTGCGTTTGGTCATGTACATGTGGACAACGTTCTGTATGATTGTGTGCGATCGATTACAGCCCCGGTGTGGCTGCAGGGCATCGAGGTGATCTCTGAGGAAAACAGCTTTGCAGAACATTTGTAGTCACCATCAGAAAAACAGTTTCAGCAGTGCGTCTGATTGCTGCTGCTGCCCGACACGCTTTGCAACTTGAGTTTGATGAATTCATCTCAAACTGAAATTAAAAGCCGAGCACAGTGAAGGCTCTTTTCAAAGAGCCCATCTCTGACTCCCTCTGCGCCGAGGGGTAATATCCTCAGCACGGGTATTCATATCTATCGAAACTGTACCCAATGGGGTTTGGTGGTGAAGTATGACATTAGAAGCACTAATAGGATCTGACTGCTGTTGGACAGAATATGTATATTAGTGAAAAATGCCTTTTCCAAGGCTCCTCGGTGGATTAGCGCTCAGGCTGTAGTGATAATTCCTTTGTGACGACTGATTCGCCTCTGACTGGTGTTCCTGCTGGTGTTTGTCCGCGGGGCTCCAAACCACCCGTGTGATCAGAGGAAAAGCCAAATCAGACCTCATGTCCCCCCCCCGAGGGATGAGACATGCACCACAGGCACATTTCAAGGCTGCAGGAGGGAGCGCAGAGCAGGAGAACAGAAAAAGACCAAAACTGGAAGAAACTACTGAAGGAGAAAAAGAGGAAAACAGAAAGAGGAGAAAAACCTGACAGTCCGGGACAACGGATAAAGGCAGGAGGGAGGACGTCTGACAGCAGGGACCCGACTTCACCTTGGTCCTGTGAGATAGGAGAAAGTCAGTGTCAGCGTTTTCTTCCTTCAGCCTGAAAAGAAATTCTGGACAGGTAGGGTCACCTGACAGAGGAGAGGGGAGGGAGCGAAGGCTGCAAACGAAACTCGATGAACAGTTCAGAACGTCTGACTCTGATGAACTGATCACTTTGCTGCATTACAATATTTTATTTGGAATTTTATTAAAGGTCTGTGTACTCAGCTCCAGCTTCATGACGCCCGATGCCTGAAAATGTTGCATTAGCTTTGTGCTGTGGGTGGAAATTCAGAGTCTTTGTTGATTGATTTCCTTTTCCTACCTTAGTTTGCTTTTGATGCTCAGCGTCAACATGACATCAAAAAACAACTTGAAGCCCGAGTTTAGGTTCAGCCTGGGACGTGTTGTGCTGCGTCTTCAACCGCTGCCACTGCTCGAGTCAGGTCCAGGATAAAGGCTTGCATTCAGTTCTTTTTCCCTATCCAGTGATTCAGACTGTGAATCCTGATTTCTCCAAATGAACCCTGCTCCAAACCCAGCACATCCTGTTCCTCCCTGTTTATCCCTTTGAGAGGTTTTCCTTGCTCCTGTGATGTGTGAGGTTGCCAACATAATGAAGTGAGCACCAGCCGCACTGATGTCGGGAGAATAGGGGCTTTTCAGAGGCGCTGTGGCCCAGGACACGCAGAAATAGATCATTTGAGGACTTGAAATTCGTGGCTCTACCACATCTGAATTATTAAGTGGCCTGAGGCTGTGAAGTGCCTACATTGGCTGCTCTTCTCGAGATGCTTTTAAAGCTAAACTGCTTCTTGCATCTTGAATTCCTTCGTACTTTTGAGCCAGAGCAGCATTTTCCCATTTGTTTTCCTCGAGGGAGAAACTTATAAAGTGCAGCATGAAAACAGTGTTGTTTTATTTTCATTTCCATCAGCGAGGCTGGTTTAGACACCTTGAGACTCATTCATTAAGGCTCTGCAGTTTAGAAAAATTAAAGCTCTTCAAACCAAATGGCCCACCGTTAAAAGATTACAGGAAACAGCACTCATAGAGTAGTTCTCTTCCATCCACACCATCAAAATGTTGCTCTCCTAAAGGTCCGGATACACTTGAAACCCTGATCTCACGCCTTGGATCCACCCGAGGTTCCTCATCCTGCTTCTCGTCTTTTCTGAGAGGCATCTTAAATCATTGGAACGTCCATGATGGTGGACCTACGTTGTTTTCCAGGCTTGTTGTCTAAATTCCGCCAAAATAATTCAGTGATTATTTACAGTATGTGTGAATCCAGATCTTATGACCTTAACTTTTCACAATTGCAGCAGGTCACTTCTTCTTTTACAGCTCATTCATCAGTCTGTAAAGTTGGGAGATAAAGTTCGGTGCATGCTCGTCATGCTAAATGTGTTTATGTTGAATTGTGTTGCAAAAGTTGAGCCACGTTTTTTTTTTTTGTTTCTAGACGACTCTGTGTTGTTTTCCGGAGCCCTCTGTCGTGGGCCCCCTGCTGGGCCCCCAACACTGCAGACACACTAAAATGTGTGAGGAAGCTATGTTTTATCGGGTCAGTGCTAATGTTGGTCTGACTGCTGTCAGTGCAGAGGTCTGGGTTTATGAGATACAAGTAGGTGTCATTTGATTAAAAGCATTTATCAGAATATTGGAAACTTTTTTTTTTTTTACATCTTTCATTGTAACGACCCCTCAGAGGGCCCTGATCCTTAGTTTGAGACCCTCTGCTTGACACTGTCCCACGCCTCAGCAGTGCTGCTGGGGCTAAATGAGAGCTCGCATGCTCCCTCGACTGGAACTAAGCCTTTTTCCCCCCACCAGCTCTCTGCAGACATGCAGAGCTGTGGAGAACTGGGGTGAAGTGGTGCAGCCTTTTGGCAAACACCCAGCTGCTGGGCTAATGGGCAAACAAACAAGCTAGCTGCCCCCCTTCCTCATCAACCCCCACCCCCCCCCCACCTCTAACCCCCCTGAACCTCCGGGCCATCCGGTGGTGGCTTTGACAGTTTCAGTGGCGAAGGTCTGGGAGGTCGTCGGCCTTTTGTCTCTCACTTCATTCAGAGTGTTTGATTCCCAGCTCTCCATTCAACCCAGTTTGCTTCTTATCTGTAAATACCAGCATGCAGCCCTCGAGCACTGGTTTGTCTCTCTTGCTCCACTTTTCCCTCTGTCTGTGCCTGCAGGCTCTTGGAGCTACAAGTGTTTCGACAGAAGCGATAGACTGAGCCAGGCTTTTGTCCCTGTCGGCTCAGACGGCCATGTTTGCACACGCTGCAGATCTCCGACCTGCTATCCACAGGGCTCATTGTCTCTGCTTTATCTCCGGGTTCCCTCCTGTTTTCTGTCCTGAAATCAGTGAGAGGAGTGAGACCGTCTTCAGGGACAACAGCTTAAAAGACTGAAGGAAGTCAGAGAGCTCCGTGGAGGTTTTTATTTTTCATATTCTGAGTCACAAAATAAAATTTCACTATGAATCCTCATCGTGTTAAGAAGAACCATGAGAAATAAAATTTGGCTTTTTTCAAAATTTTAATCTCATTTCTTTTTATTCGCTTAAACGACAAGTTTATATGAGAGGATGAAAAATAAAAATCTTGTTTTCCTTGTTTAACATGTGGAAGATACGATATTCTGATCAGCTCATCAGCAAAATAAGAGAAAAAATAAACTAAAAGCTGCATTAATATCACACCAGCACATGAATTAGGCCTCATGTACGTGGACATAAACTCTGACAGTAAACAACATTCATGCCAGAAGAACCTCTGGTATGAATTTCAGTTGTCAAAGTGTACTTTAAGTCTTTGCACTGTGATATCTGGCCTGATGGCTTCGCATTCTGGGTTTTTAAACATTTTCAGCAGACATGAAAACATTTATACTTAGAAATGTGAATTTTGAAGTTCTTTATTTTAGATTTCTGGGATATTTTTGGCAGAAAAGTTCAATTGTGAGAACACAGCCTCAAACGGGGAGGAAGATTAGAAAGGATGATGATACAGATGTACACTTTGTGCTCTATTAGCATTTGTGAAAACTGGTCTTTGCTTCTTCAACAGCTACTGTTTAAGTGCCAATGAGCAAATCAGCAAATCCAGAGCTACATCTCTAAAAGACCTGCTCTTGATTCAGATTCCACAAACCTTCTCTACTCTAAAACCATGTCCCTGTGAGTGCTCTGATTTCATGTGGAGTTCCCCACAGCTTCTAACATGATGTCCAGGCTGTTAGCAGCTCTGGCAGGACCTATTCCTTGAAGACCTGGAGGCACAGTGATGGTTCTAGTCGAGCTTAGTCTGACCTCTTTGTCACATTTGCCCTCTCCTGCCTCTCCCCTCTGATTTTGGGCGGGAGCCATCATTTGCCGTCACTCGCAGCGATTCACGCTCGCTCGTCAGGCCTTCTTCCTCCTCCCCACGCTGGAGTTTTTTTTTTTTCTTCCCATGAAGTCAATCTCTGGTCAACCACATTTTCCTTTGTGTCTGTTTGGATTATTGATGAAGCAGGTGAGGCGAAACCAAACAGACCGCAGGCGGAGTGAGGAGTGTAAGAGGTTCAGGGAGTAGACAGAATAACACGAAATGTGGAGGCACTTCGAAGTAAGTCACAGCTTCAGAGGTTTTATTTTAGGTTTAGGGCTGCAGCTCCTGTCAGCTCATGTTTTATATAACTCATCAATCTTTTAGTCTATAGAACGTGAGAAACATGCCTCACCAGGTGAGCCACCTGTGTGCCCACACCTGTGTGCCACCTGTGTGCCCACATCTTTTTCTTGATTGACGCAGACCTGTCCAGGGCAACTCATCTGTGACGCATCTGTGTATAACTGAGATTTAAAGTGCTGTGTCGTTTAGTGTTTCCCTTGTTTTTGTTTCTGTATGATCGTGTGGACAGCACCTCTGAGCTATCACCAGACAATCAGAGGTTTCAGATTCAATCACTGTTTTCAGATGCTAATTCCTTCTCACGTCAGCCGTTGACGAAGCACATATTGGTGAAATTGTTGCTGTATAATGGATGTTGGAGAGTGAGCACAAAAACAGACATTTATTTAAATGGAAATTTCACCTCCACTCGTTGACAGGAATAGATGATCAGATGTCTTCCTTAATTCTAATCCTTTTTTTGTGAATGACTGGCATGTATCTCCAAATCTATGACAGGAGAAGCTGTAGAGTAAAATTCCCAGAGATTTAAAGCTGAGCGGTATAATTGTGCCTCAGTCTGTCAGAGAGAGTTTTTATGAGTGCAGTATGATTATCTTTCAGTCTGTGCTCATTACCCTGCACTGTTAACCTTTTACTAAAAGGATCCTGGTGGATTCGCGGCCCGTAAGATAAAGCTGATGATGACAGGTGGAGATGGATGTTTGCCTCGGGGTATCGCGTTGGAAGCCAGACCCGGCCTGTCGATGACTTCATTTCCCCTCCTCACCTGAGCGCCGCTGCCTCCCTCAGCAGAAAACAAAGCCAGTTCCCTCTCCGTTCGACCCCACAGGATGCTGGGATTACGATACACATCCCTCCGCCAGCATACAAATCTTGGCTCCCTGCCTGACTGATAAGAGAGGAAGAAAATATCGAGACTGTCGGATTGTCGAGAAGGGGATTGATCTCTTTCACTTCCTGCCTCTTATTTGAAGCTGCAGATGAGATTTGTGGTCGCGTGTTTGTTCATGATTGGAAAGTAAATTTGACTTCATCTCTCCTGGCCTACTGTGGAATTTTTTTGTTTACATCCTCTCGTGGATTGCGAGTATTGATTTTAGCGGGTCGCGGTGGCTGGATTTGCATTTCCCACCCCTCCCCTCACACTCGAAGCTGTGGATATTTTGAAACAAAAACCTTTATTTATTCAAGAGAGAAGAACTTGGCATGAAGTTCTTTTCATCTATCGAGACTAATGCTGTCAGAAACCAGAGACACTTCAGACTTCACATCAAACATCAGGATCTCACTGCACTGACAGGCGTCTACATTGTTAGAAAAAGTAAAGCGCACTTGACATTTTTGTTTTACTGAGGCAGCAATCACGGCCAAGGGTTTATCCAGAGGTTTAGCAAACGGATTAGGGTTCTTCCTCTGGAGGCCATGAATACCCAGCAGTTGTTGATATGTCTTACTCTCTGTGCTGAATTTGGTTTGAAACGTGACAGTTTTTCTCACCCCCGTGTTCAGTTCTCTCACTTTATTTGTTGGTGAACTGCAGACGAGTAATCGTTCACATTTCTAAGACAAATTTTTTTGGGGCGCTTTCAAAGCATCAAGCTTCAGTTTTCTTTCACTCTCGTAGAGTGAGCTGTTGACACGTTAAATCTGTTTGAAGTACAGAAGAAGTGCAAAACTGTCATTTATCTCTTTGCCTGACTTCTCCTAACTAGACCTGTTCTTTTCAAAAAGACACGAGGAGACACTTCTAATATTCACGTCCTTCAGTTTGTAGCCTATAATCCATTGAGCCTTTCTTGTGTTCACAGAAAGACACTCCAGCCAAAACTGACCACACACTCTCTGCTGTGTTTGAATGATCTTTGCCCTGTAGTTAGAGAAGGAACATGCCTCAACTCGTTTTTATTACAGGCCAGTGTGAGGTAAACGCTAAAAGCTTCTCTCCCTTTGTTTTGTCTGTGAAAGGACCTCAGTTGACAGAATTTAGCATAATGTGAGTCTTTACGCCCTGATGGCCTGATAGTAGCCGGGGGTTGAAAAAGATGTTTAAGGGTGAGTTTAAAGTTCAGAGATGAGGCACCACAACAACAACAACAACAAGTCAGAATCTGATCAATATTCCAGATCCGAATCCCTGAGAGAAACAAGGGCCGACACTGAGTTTGACCCCGGCCGCCCGGTTTATTGTTTCGTCCTGGTGTGAGAGAGCGAACGATGTGTGACTGAATGAGGACGTTAAACATTTATTTTAACAGTCGCCTCATTGTCTGGATGACGTGGCGCTGTTGTCTTGCTCATTATTTCGGACCGTAAAGAGCGTGAGATGTGTGCGATGGTGGCTGCGACAGAAAAGGGGCATTTTTTAAATTCCTCTGAGCGCACTAAAGAGGAACTTAGCAGCAAACTGAGAAATGGTCAGAGCGCCGTTTGGGGAACTCGCTGCGTAAACATCTCGTTCATCCCTTTCTCTTGAGTACAGTGTGTAACAATGGGAATGTGTGTTTCACGTGTGTGTGCTTCAGTACGGTAAGCAGTTTACTTTCTGAACAGGAGGGAAGGCGTGAAGATTTGTCTCGGGGCCAGAACATGAGATGCATTTTTGATGAGCTGCCGTGCACAAAGGGGGGGGGCGCTGTGAGTCGCTCGCTCTGATTCGTGGACAGAACATCAAATAATTTCATTGCAATTAGACCGTGATGTGAAGCTGTGCCGTTCTTATCGCTGCTTTTATGTAATAGGGGAAAATTACATTTACATGTCCCATTTTTCCTGCCTGGTCGCCTCCGTGACACCATCGGCCGAGTCAGCTGTCCAACTCGGTGACGCTCGCTGGGCGTTTGACAGCTCTGTCTCTGGTGGGCTGTCGGGGTTTTATTGAGGGATTGTACCCTGCGACGCTGCTGCTCAGCGGGGTGTCCGTCATTTCAGTGCCAGAGAGACGTGCAAACAAAGTCCTTACCGGGGGAGGGGGTCAGGAATTAGGCTTTAGAGTTAAGTGAGGGGATTTTCGGCTGGTGACCTGGTGCATCAAGGCTTTTAATTTTATGAAACCCCAGGAAGACCCTAAGAATTTTCCTTGTAGGCAGAGATCAGAGAGGCCAGTCCTTCATAAAGACTCAGTATGTTCACTTCTAGCGGATATTGGCAGAGAATGGTAGACTTTCTTTTCGTCAAAAGAATTGTGTCAGTTTTTCCGTTAAGGTGATTTCTTCATAACTAGCCATTGGTCCGGCATTTGGGGAACTACCTTCCCCCAGTTCCTCTGCGTTTTTACTTGCTTTATTTTCTGACACTGTCAAACAATATGCAAGTGATCTACATATCCAATGAGCCAGTCCATCTCTAACAGAGACATAAATAAGATCTTTACAGGATTATTCCTCCGTGTGCTCGGATGGTGGAAGTGTGGTGTATCCTATTTTACCAGTCATTATCTATAAATCCTATAAAGCCCCTTTTTTCTCTCACAGTTCCCTCAAGTGCTCCAAAAAATGGATGATGATGAAAGAGGAAGATCTTCTAATATGATCAAAAAGCTCCAGAACATCCACTAAATGGACCCTGTGCTGCGATAGTTTCCTCAGCTACTGCTTCTGAGGGTTAGACTGAACTTTGAACATAAACGGTTAAACTGTTGAGAGACCGTGTTGCAAATTCTTTTGAATTATCGTAGTTTTATTTATCTTTTAATTTTTTTGGGCCAGTTTTCATCTGTTATAAACTTCCTCTGACTTTTCCTGTAGACTTTTAAAAAAATGCCTCACGGGCCCCTGAGGGCCCACGGTTCTCGGTTTGGGAGCCACTTTGTTGCCACTTCATGCAGAAATGAATGTGATCGAGCATAAAGTCGGCCAAAACGACTGTGGCTGCTTGACGGGTTGAAGGAATATGGAGGGCTGAATTTTCCCACAGTGTCAGTGAAGTGCTGCAGTTTACAGCAGCGTGGTCATCATGGGAACATCAGGGCACATCTGTAGCCACACAGACCGCAGACAGGACGCAGTGTGCTGATGTGTGGGTGGATGAAAATGCAGTAAATAATGTTTCCATTTAAAACAGCTATTGACAACAATGACTGATGTCTTCACATGTCGTCAGGTTATGATGGCAACCAGGTTAACAGTTAAATCTTCCACACGTGTTTCACCTGCACTGTAAAAATATTTTCCTTGTCAATAACCATCTAGTAAATTTTACTGGCTCTCCCTCTGTAGCGTCATAAAGTAAAGAAACCGTTTAACAACAGTTTGGCTTTGCTCTGTGCCATCGGTTAATTCTCCACTCTGTCAGCTTTACATGAGCACTGGTGCAGATTATATGGTGCATTATGCACGGCAAAGCTGCGGCGGACTTGAAAGTTGGCTGCTAGAGTCTGAGCGAAAAATAGAGGGAGGAACTATTCTTGTTTCCACAGGGTTAAAATGCCACCAATAAGCCTGGAGGGACAATAATAGCAGGCAATTACTGCTACCCGGTGCCCCACGCCTCCCACATCTGAGCACGGCGACATGGGCATCCTTTATCTTGTCCAGTGGAAATAGCACAGCGTCCGACGTGCCTCCTGCTCGCTGCTCGGCCTTAGCAGACCCTTGAGCCTCCGCTGGCGACGGGTGTAGAAAGGTAAACACAGTCTCGCAGCTCCCTATCGCCTCCTCCTACCTTCCAGGCACAGAGGCCCAGCAATCATTAATCTAGATTGTAAACAGTGCCACAGCATCTCCGAGCAGATTCGACTATCCCTCATCCTCCTCCTCATCTTCCTCATCTTCCTCCTCCTCCTCCTCCTGCTGCTGCTGCTTTCCTGCTCCATGTTTAAGCTCTCCTCCACCCACCTCTTTCTTCTGGACCTTCCCAGAGGAAGGGATCAAAGGTGGGAAGTGTATTTGTTTAAGTACTGTCTGCAGTTTCTTACAACTTCCATTTTATTTTGAAGGAGTTTCATGCCGTAATTTTCCTTTAGGTAAAGACCTACAGTCTTGAAGTATTTCTGCTTTGTGGGGTGGGTGGTGTTCTACCTTTCCTCCACTGCACTTCAGAGGGAAGGAATCTTATAATACATACAGTGAGAGTGAAATCTGAATCTGCACTGAGAGATAAGCTCCGAAAATATCATTAATACAATCATTATTTTCTTCTGAGGCTCGCCTTTTATTTCCTTATTTGCATATTTATTTGCTTTTTTTCATCTTGCTCAACTTTTTCTTGTTTCTTTGATTCATTTCTTTTTCTTAACTGATGTGAAAACATGAAAATCCCCCAAACTGATGATACATGGGTTTTCACCCAACAACAAAACTAAACTCTGCTCTTTGTTTGGATATTTCAGTGTTTAGTACAAGACTTTTACCTGATGCTAATGGAGTTAAACTGCTTCTTTGAAATGCAGATTATATGTTCTGCATCCTCAAAGCCGGGAGAGTCTGCTTGATGTAAAATGTGTCATCTGCCGGTTTCTGCGAGGGTCTGAGTGCAGCTCCAAATGTTTGACTTTGTGACTGACTGCATGTGTGAACATGTTTGCTAAAGCAGCCCATGCAGTATAAACAGAAACTCAGTGTTATATACTGTTAACAGACACACGTGCATGTCCCGTGTCTGTGTCCATTGTGAAGTGTACTTAGTCTGTAAGTTCTGAAAAGAGAGGGAGGTTCCCGCACACCGCTCCTGCTCAGAAACACAGTTTATTCATCATTCTAACGTTTCGGTCCCTCTGGACCTTCGTCGTGAATATGTCAAGTGTCTTTCTGAAGTAAAAGGTTTGAAGTCTTCTTCCATCAGTAAGAGAGTGAGCAGCACATTTACTTTAGAAAAGAAGAAATAAAAGGAGATCTGTCATTTTTTTCTTTTTTCTTAACTTCAGATGTAAGAGCCAGAATTGTCTCTGTACTTGAAAAACAAAAAGTGTGAAGAAATATTCAAATAAAAGTCTCTTTGGGAGGACTCCCCAGCGTCCTCTGAGCGCCACCCATCCACTGTACCTCCTCTGCTGCTTTTAGCTTCTCACCACTGCTTTGTGCTGACATTAGCTTTGTTTTTCCAGGAGTTGTCTCCTGTGGTTTGAATGAAGAGACATGAGCTCTCATGCTAGCCATCTTAAACGTGAATAATGCATCCTGTGGTCGTCTCTCTGCTAACGTGTAGACACATGCACTAAGGCATCAGAGACGAGTGTGTGTTATGCGAAAACAGAGCGGGGTGGCCGCAGAGGCTTGCAGCAGCGCTCCTCCCTCTACTTCAGCTTCTCTTTGGCCATAATTTGATAGTTTGTTGAAAGAAATTGGGCCGGCACCGGGCACTCGTCATCATCTTTTATTTGTCACCCTTCACCCCCCTCGTCTTCTCTCCACAGCAGCCTGACGACTGGCTCTTTGTTGTGAGGAATGTCGTTGTTCTTTGTGCAGTCTGTCTTCTGGCTCAGGTCTGTGTTGGACGAAGGCCAAGGCTGCTGAAGTTCCCTGTGAGTTCAGACGAGTCAGACAGCCCTCTGATACAAATCATCGTCTTCGACAACGAGGGCTCAGTGGAGTCAGTTTTATCTCGTCACAAAATCTAATTTTTGTTTTTTCCATTTTTACCTTTTTCCAATTTTGGCCGTGGATGAAAGCATAATCTCATCTTTTATCCTGATGAGAGTATCACAAGCTTTATGAACAGCAGTGAGACAGTGAAATGGAATCTTTTGACCTGAATCGTATCTCTCAGACAGAGCTTCCTCTCAGGCTGCATATAAACACCGGCTCCTGCATCTAGGGCTGGTGTTATTTGACATTTTGCGATGTTAGAGCTGATAGAATTCAAAAACTTCAGGACCAATACAAAAACATCATTTTTTTGAATACCTTGCCTCTAGTAATACTTGTTTTTCTACAAAATCCCTTTTTTCCACAATGAAAAGAGATTCTCTTTCTGTCTTCTGGCAATGTGCAGCTGAATCAGGTGCTTCTCAGAACAAGGACAGCAAACAGATCTGCAGCCTTCAATTGTGCAAATAGACCAACTTTTCAACACTGCTGGGTCTTCATCAGAGAGAAGAGACCCATTTTCATTTAACAAAAAAGCAAAGTTACCAAATGATAAATGATGAATAAACAAAAGCTGTATTTCAAGAACTATGTCTTGATAAAATAATCTAAAATTGGCAAAATCTAGACTTAAAGGAGGAACTATGTGAACTATAGGTTCACGTAGGTGTCACAAGTTACAGATTCCTAGAGCCCGAGGGATTAGCGGATCTTGATTGGTCTGGTAACGTGTTCCACTCACTTGAACTAATCTCATCATGTACCAGCATTTCTGATATGAAACATACGTCTCTGGAGATGCTTAAAGCAGATGTGTAGTCTCGATGCATAGGGGCCTGTCAGAACACAATCCTCTGGGCTGTAAACAGCATAGGACACGTACGAGGAGGAGTTCAAGTTGTACCTACAGATATTTGACGGGAGAGCAGCTCTGCAGACCGCCACTTTAACTCTCAATACTGCAATTAGTGCTCAGAGTGCTGCAGCGAAGCAGCAGTCATATAATGTCAGGTGTTGATGTTGCCATGCAACATCTGGACCTGTGCGAGGCTGGAGTCGACTCCACTGTAATTTGTGAGGGAACAGCAGTAAAAACAAGGCGAGGTGCACAGCCTGGAAAAAGGGAGGAGAGGTTGGACTTCTCGTTATCTGTCATTAGTCGGCTGAGCCATTCATCTCTCTGGCATGTGTGGGTGAAAAATACAGGTCGGCAGTATCCTGGAGAGCTCAGGAGATGTCTGATACACTGGTGGGAAAGAGGTACGTCTGGGGTACGTACGTTTAGAGGAAGTGGGAGTGTGTTTGGAGCTGGAACAAATGAAGGAATGGTAGTCCAAGGGCAAGTAGGCCACAGGGACTTGAGATGCCGGGTCCGCTTCACAAGGTATTGGTTGCAGAGCTGCGATCAATGCCGGAGAGGTATTGATCATACCGATAATAGTCTGAGGCTTTTACAGGCTGCTTCAGGGCCTAATGAAGAGCCTGCAGAGTAGCAGCTGTGTCCTCGTGTTGACTTATGAATAGGAGAAATAAGAGCTTCTCATGGAGATCATTATTTCTGAGGCTGTGGACGAAGAGAGCCACTTACATGGCTGCTTTTCTGTCAGCAGCGACCTATTCTGAGCCATCTTCATGGCGCAGCGAGCAGAGACATCTGTTTGAAAATTTGTTGCTTTATTCATAAGTTTCATTGGTCTGAGGGCGACCTCGCTGGCTCCATGTTTAGGGTTTATTCCACATGAAAGATCCAACAAGTGGAATCTACAACTTTTCAGTCCCACTTTTTAAAAACCTGTCATCCAAAAAAACTTTGTGAAAATTTCCATTCCTGTCGGAATAAAACCACGGTTTGTGATTACATGACAAACATCTGAGTCCACCACGTCACAGGCACGTCCCAAAAAATAAGGCTTTTATCACATTCATGCCCTGGTTTGGCACATCCTGGCTACCGTACCTCGACTACTAGATGACACGTCTACAGTTATAGATATTTGAATTCCTCCATGTACAAAGTAATATCTCTGACTTGGTGTTTCTCATATTTACTTCTTTGTGACACGATGAAGACTAATGTTCAACAATTTTCTCAAATAGCTGCAATTCTGCTCCTAAGAAACGGAGCCTTGGACTCTCTCTCTCTCTCTCTCTCTCTGGTGTATAACGCTTCTCACTTTGCTTTTTCGTGTTTTTCCTAATATGCTCTCATTCTTTTTACATGTCTCAAATGGATCGTTGAGGAGAAAGATCTCAGAAAGCCATCAGCAGTCGTGGAGTGTATCCATTTACAAATGAGACATTCAGCATTTCGAACGCCACGGATCCTGAAACGAAGTCTTACATTCATGTCCTTATTTCTCCCGAGGGAGTTTAGGAGAGGAACTCAGACGTAATGATCCCAAATTAAAGAAAAGAGATAAAGAAAAGGGGACGTGAAATCACACGGTCAAACTCAACCTTATAGACAGATGCTGATGTTTTTGGTTGTTTTGTTCTGTCTGCTGTTTTCATCATAAATAGAAAAAATCCAATTCTTATCTTTTTAGTTTTTACTTTTTTATTTTTACTGTCCTTAAAGCCCTTCATACCTCCGCTCCGGAAAGTTCACCATGGATGAGGTTTATCCTTGTTAGCATGAGTGTGCTTGTACAGGGCATTACCTAACACAGATATTCAGATTTTAGTTTTAAAGAGTAAGCAGAAAAATCACAGGAGACAAATCATTAAAAGAATTCATTCACGTGATTGGCTTCCAGTTAAGATGCTTGTCTCCACAGATGTCCTCACAGAAGGTCTGCTGGAGACGGACTTTACTCTCTTCGTTCTCGCGGCACGTTTCAGCTGTGCACTAAAGCCCTGAGCTCAGGGCTTTCAACGCCCCCCTTGCCTTAAGAAGCTGCCCTCAGTGACCTCTGGAAAGGCCAACGTTGACACAGTTTGGCTCATACAAAAGACCAGTGGAATGGAACAGGTGAAAGTGGGGCAGCTTTGGCTTTTATTGAGTGCAGCCATCGACAAAGAGAGAGGAGGAGGAGGGGAGGCCACTTGTTGTTTTTCTTTTCACGGTGCCGGGGTCTTGTTAGGATATGTCCAACCTGTGGCCCAAAGCCTCTTAATGGGGGAAAGCGTGGCGGCTCGTCACGTTTGTGGTCATACCGACGGTAATTTGGGACGATTAGTGAGGCAGCAGAGGTTAGAGGTCAGCGAGAGACTGTCCTGGAGCTGGAGAGGATGCAGATTCGACTGTTGGAGCAGACGCTTTCTGTAGATCAGTTAAATAGTTATAGAATAGTATGTTTACCATGATCAGCAGCTGTCGGTGGATGGTAATTGTTGACCCCTCCACCTCACTTTTAGTACATGTTGTGTTTTTTTGCTCATTTTTCATCGTTAGTGCTCAGCTCATCTCTCCTCTCTGTATCTGTCCCATGTGTTTAACTCCCATCAGCAGTGCAGCTGACTTTAATAAGATATTGATCAGGTATTGATGGAGCGTGCCAGAAGAACATATCAAAGTTGTTGTAAAGAATCATTGTTACTCCTCCATCTGCAGACATCATCATTATTATGATTTATTGAAGGAGATAAACATGTTTTGCATTTTTCAGTGAGTAAATTGACGTGTGAAGGGATTTCTTGTGTACTTTCTACAAGAAAGTGTTCTAGATGAGAATATTTTTGTTTGAAATTAAATTTGTGTTTGATGTACAGTTTGTAGATGAACATCAGAAACTTTAGACCGAGGCTGAATTTGCATCGTGAAGTTCTGCATCTTAAATCAGCAGATGAGCAGGTTTGCATGTGGCACAAACATGACACGAGCGTGTGTCATTACACATGAGTGTGCACAGCCTGTGTTTACGTCCAACCTGAGGAGGGAAGGGTCCCAGCAGGCAGCGACGATGGATTGATTTTGCAGTTGCCGTGTGAGCCATTGCAGATGTATGATGGGAACATGGTGGAGCCTGGTGGTAGTGGGCGGTGCTGGGCGGTGCTGGAGCTCCTCACTGAAGCTGAGTGGAGGGAAACACTGCGCTGATCAGGCTCATGTTAAAGCTGCTGTCACAGAGACACATTACAGTAAAGTGTGTTGAGCCTTTTCAGACTGACATCAGTCTGCAAGCTGCTCATTTATTTCCACGATACCTCGGAAAAAAAGTTTAAGAAATCATTTTATGTTTATGCTTTAATTGTAACATTCTTATAGTGTTATTTATTATTATTATTAATATTGGATTGTATGTCAGAGTTGCTGTAGCAACACATTCCCACGCAGGCATTTTTTTCCATGTAGTGCTGTTTGTGTGTGAAAGCACAGGAGTGTGTTTTCATTGTGTTTTCATTGTGTTTTCATTGTGTTTTCAGTGCTTTGAGGGCAAAACAGCTTTTACGTTATTTTAAACGCAGCTTTGGCTTGAATTCTTTGCAGTTTCTTGTTACAGACCAGCCTGACTCTCTCAAATCTCACTGTCATAAGCCTGTACTTGTGTGCGGCCAATGCATTTTTCCTGGCTTTAGAATGAATTACAGTTACATCCCATTTACTGGCTGGAATGGTGACAAAATGCAGACGCGATTAAAACGTTTGCAGTGAACATTAACGGTGTGTTAATACCTCTCAGAGCCAGTCAGGTGCGTTTTGAATTTTGAATGTTGTACCTGCTTCTGTTTCTGCTGCTGCAGAACAGCTAATCGTGTCTTGTTGCTTCTCCTCCACCGGAGAGAACAGAACATAAGGAACATAAACACTGATGGTCTTATGATGACGTGTGATGACGTATGATGACGTATGATGACGTATGATGGCATTTCTGCCATATTGGGAAACACTATCTGACTCCAGATGGTCAGATTCTTTATCTTGAACCTGATAGACTTTGTACAGTATTTCAGGCGTTACAGTACATACAGGCAAACGGAGCATTAAACACTGCTGCATTTCCATATAATCTGTCATCTTAATTCAGCTTTACAAAGAGATGGGCGGTTGTAGAGAAACATGCTTACACTGAGCTGAAGTTCTCTTTGCTCAGCCACTTCAAGTCGCCCTGAACATGAGTAACTATCAGCAAAGTGCCTCAAATGTAAATATGAGAAATGAAAGAAGAAGAAGAGGCTTTGTCTTTGTAGCGCCGCAGTGTATGGAAATGCAGGACTTTGATTATGAATTATTCATGTTTCTCTCCAAACTGAGAAGTTTGAAAAACTGACAAAGAGCAGGTTTTTTTTTCCTCTTTAGTCAAATCATATCACTGTGATTCAGATTCGACCGGTCTTTAATTTCAGCTGCGCGAGTCTATTGCACCTTCACGCTCTCTATAGTGTTCGAGTAAAGATCAGTCGATCTTCTTGAAGCTCGGTGAGCGATCATTAAAATTAGTTTTCGTGTGTTTGACCGGGATTGAAGACGGCACCGTGTACTTTATGATGACTGATACTCTTGAGGTATTTTCTCTTCAGCTCTTTAATTACACAGTACCCGTTCCAAATCCTGTGCTCCGATGGGAATCAAAGCACCGGAGGGCAGGAAGTTTTTAAGCAGAAAGTAAAGACCAGACTCTGATGAGTCAGTCATGACCCTGAGGCTGCTGCTTCTCTTGTAAATTAGCCTTAAGAGGCCTGAGCAGCCGGAAACTCCCTGCCCCGCAGCGCCTGACGACGTCGGGACATAAATGAGCACAGAGGTGCCCGAGGGCTCAGCCTCACACAAAAGACTCCACGGTAACAAGGACAAAAAAAAGGCTTGTTTTGTGTGGGCTCTTTATTTCTGTAGCACTGAACTGTGGCTAAATCTAAAAGTAGAATATCAATGGCTTGGTTCTCTCCTTCGCCACCAGGGGAGGAAGAAATCAAATCATTTACTCTAAGTAAAAGTCTGAATATGGAAGTGCAGCAGTGGTGAAGGTCACGGAGGCTGATTCTTTAATAAAAGTGAACAAGAAGCAGTAAAATGTCGCCTAAAATCATCTTTTTAAAGAGGTAAACAAAGAGGCGAGGAAGAAATGAAGAAGGAAAAGAAAGAAAGAAGGAAAACTGGAAAAGAACAGAGGAAAGAAGGAAAACTGGAAGGAAAAAACAAAAGCCTCGGATCCTTTAAAGGAGCAGTTTACTAATTTGGCAGATACTCTCGTTCACTTTGTTTCAGAGGATTTCTGGCGCTCTCACGTCCGAGGTAAAGTTTATCTTCAGATGATTTCAGATCAGCTGAAGAAACAAACAAGAAAGGAGGGAAAGAAGGAGAAAATGAAAGACTAAGGATCTGAAGGAAGGAAGAAAGAGAGCCATGAACTTGAACCATGTCCAAAGCTAAAGGTAGCACTTCGCTGGGTTTCGTCTCCTCTGTCCTAAGCTCTGCTCAGGGAGGGAAGGATTAGAGAAGTCAACCAGGCCCAAGCCACATCAGGAGACCTGCACTGGAGGGCTGAGAGTGAGGACAGGGGGGGTGCTGCAGCTCAGTCCTTCTGTACTTTGTGTGTCTGAAGTCAAGTGAATGAGGCAGGACAAACCCCCCCCCGTCCCCCTGTCCCCCTGTCTCCCCGTCCCCCCGGGCTCTGCTCTCGAGCTGTGAAAACAGGAGCTGAGAGGGAAGATGCTGCCAAGCCAAAGACCCTCACATCCTTTTTGTCCTTATCAGACACGACTCTGCTTCTCTTCCATCTGTTAGCTGAGATTGCCTTTTTGTAATGATGTCCTTTTTCTTGTCTGTTGCTAAAAAAAAGAGAGTTGTTGTGAAGTTTGTGTTGTGACAGCGGTGGAAGGTGGACAGATTCTTTAACTGCAGCTGCACCACGGCAACTTAAAGTCCTGCGATCACAAGGATCCTCAAATAAAAGTAAACAAGTATTTCAGCACACAGGGATGGGAAGGAAAGAAGGAGAGAAGAGGAAGGGAGAGAGGAGAATAAACAAGGAGAGAAGGAAATTAGAAAGAATGAAAGGTGTTAGGGAGAGAAAGAAGAAAAGACAAAGGAGGCAAAGAGAAGGAAGGAAAAGTGAAAAAAGAAAACTCAGTAATATTTTACAAGCAAATCTCAGTGTTCACAGTAAAACATTGAATTAATTAAACTTAATTAAACAAACTGACTGCGGTACTAACCATGCTTTTAGCAGAGGATGAACATAAAGTCTCACCTCTGTAGTTTGTTACCATGAACCGTGTGTTTTTGTTTCAGTCCTTGTGTTAGAAACCGCGGCTGCACAGATTCAGAGTACGTCCCTGTGGACATTTTCGTCTTTTCGTCTCTCCAATGCCACCGTCCCTCCGCAGGCTGATCGTTGTCTGACAAGGACTCGCAGCTAAAACTGTCAGAGCTCTTGAATAACTCGACGACGACCTTCACAAACTACGTCAGGCTGAAACAATGGAGCTCCGTTAGAGCTGTACATCAACAGAGAGGTGTCAGGGAGGAACAGGAGGCGGAGGAGGAGGACTGTGGAGCGCTCACAGTGAAAGTCGCTGGGTGGGAATATACATTTGGTCTGTTTGGAGATCCAGATGGATTCACTGTGTCACCAAGGAGACAGATTTTGGAGGACAGAAGTCAAAAATGGCCCCGAGAAATAGGACCCGAAATAACTCCAAATGACAGCGTTCAGTGATGTTTGTTCCAAGTTACAGGAGGAAGAGAGTGAACCAAATATGTTAGGAGTCAAAGTCACCGCTCACTGGAGCCTGAAATCTCAGGCTGTGGCTGTGGTTGGCACTTTGCAGAGTCAGATTTCATGTTCAACACGAGACGAGATCCTAAAACAAAGCAATTATCTTTCCTCACTTCCTTTTTTCCTTCTGTTCTTCCATCTGTCCCTCAGAATTTCTTTCCTTTCCTTTTTTTCTTTACCTTTTTCTCGTCTTTTTCCTTCTTTCATTCAGTTTTCCTTCTCCTTGGTTTTACTTCCTCCTCCTCCTGGCCGACAGTCGCTCTCATCGGAGGAAACAAACAGCGTTGTGAGTCGTTCACACTTATTTTCCTCAGGATGACAGTAACGTGATCAGGTTGGGATCCAGTCCAAGCACCGGCCGCTCTCCTCTCTGAAGAATTAGCAACATCGGAGAAGACATGATCGAAGAAAACACTCTTTCATTTCAGCTTGTATTCACTGCACACGGGCGAACAAGAGGATGTTTGGGGATGAGCTCTGACCAGAAAACCTGGCTGTCGTAGAGCGGAGGGGATGAATGAGGCCTTTGTGCTCTGAGAGTCCTCGCAGTTCTTCCAAACTGACCAAGCTGCTTCCAAAAATCCGCCTTTGTCCAGCGTCATTTGTTCCTCTGTCGGCTTTAGAGCGACTCTGCTCTCCCTGTCAGAGGTTTACAGTGTCGGCCTGTTCCTGGAAGTCTGAGCCAACCTGCAGCTCCTTTAGAGGGGGGGGGGGGGGGGGGGGCAATACTTATATCAACCCCAACAACACCTCCACACACCTTCCGTACCTGCCTACACACACACACACACACACACACACACCAGCATAATGAAATTCAAGGGTGGCTGATTCGCAAGGTCCTGGCTTTGTGAGGAGGCTTTGAACTTGCACTGATCGACAGAAGGAATTCACTCTGTTGTTTACACCCACAACACTTTGGAGTCACCCCCCCCCCACACCACCACCGCCGCCGCCGCCACAGTCCTTCCAGCGTGGGGGGGAGGATTTGAGGAGAGGGAGAAAGCAGAGGGAGGATTTGTGCAAACATGGTCCTGTCTGAGCTGATGTCAGTGACCTGGCTTTGATTTTTGTTCTAACGTGAAGTTAGTGACGTGTTTCTGCTGCAGCTGAATGCTGCACATTCAATACGTCAGAGGAAGCAGGAGGCTGAGCTGGAAGTTTAAACCAGGCAGTAAGCACATCACTGAGTTGTTATATAATTATCTGCAGAACTGAATTGCTTGTACTTAATTAGGTTTTGTTGTTGTTGTTGTTGTTTTATTTAAAATATAAAAGGTTTTAATCTGAAATCCTTCAAATATATTTTGCTGATTATTCACTCACCAAATTTCAGATAAATTGTGCCAGTTTCCATAAAGACCTTTCATGTCTTATCACTGTAAAATGTTTGCTTATGTGTCGTTTCACGCCACATCATTTCTCTATGGACTAGCTCCAAACCAAAACCAAAACGGTGTTAAAAGACACGTGAAAGTCATAAAATGTCCCAGAGATCACTTTATAAAATCCTAATCTTATCTGGAAGGCAGGGAGTTAGTGACTCTGAGGCAAGATGTCCTTCTATCATTGTACATTTCATTTTTGTCGAAATATAGTTTAATATGAGCCACAACTCTTAACTCGACTTCACCTTCTCTTTTTGCCTTTTTACCGAAGAGTTTTCCTCCTGACTCTGATGCACAGCATCACAATCTGTCTGGCTCTGCTCCAAACAACCATCTGCAGCACATCCTGGTTGTTTGATTTATTTTTTTTAAATTTCAGGTTACTGTTGGTCGATGTGTTTGGCCTTTACAGCGTCAAAACCATATCAGCCTCTCACGGAACTGAATATGTTCCTTGAATCCCCAGCTTCTGTGCAGCTGCTGAGCTTCTACTCAGCTTTAATTACTTCCCCAAAGTCTCACAAATGCTGCTGTTTCCCCCAGCTGACAGTTTAACTCCTGGTGAAGCTTTGCCCTTCACTGATGTGGAGGAGATGAGGGCTGCAGCAGCAGGTTGGTGCTTGGCAGGGATGCCCGTTTCTCCTGAGCGCTGCCAGATGGAGGACGTTTTTAACCTTTGTCTCACAGATTTGCAGAGCACGTAAGCTCTGCTTCACTCCGACACTTAAAGTCAGTTACAGTCAGTCATACCTGGCGGGTGGAGGCCGACTGGCCATCTGGAGCAGTGGGGGGGTTTTTTCCTTGAGGGACAGCAGTGAGGGCAGAAACGTGGAGAAGAAACAATGAGAGAGCCTGAAGCTGTTTGGGTGAGTTAGTCCTGTAGACTCGTCTGCTTCTTGTTTCTGACCGGCCGGCGTCACCGGTGTCATTTCAACCATTTCAGCTGAATAACAGGAGCCGATTAACAGTTCGGCTCTCGTAAATCACTGTGCAAGGCTTTTTAAATTGTGGGTAACCATAGCAACAATAATAATGCTCAATGACTTTGAGTATTAATTCTCCCTGAAACCGACCGAACCAAAGGCCAAATTTAACAACATAATCTAATGCAAGGTCCAACTTACTGGCTTTTTTTCTAGAGCTTTCAATCAAACCTCATGGTCTAAGTTGTCATCACGTGACAGCAGTGGTTTCTAACACGAGGGCTGCCCGTTCGTATCCCTCCCGTGGTCCTCGAGGCCTGAGAAACATGCTGCAGTCACCTGTCAGGTAGCCTTTGGCGTGGAGATGATTTGTGCCGCCATGCTCGGCTGCTTCCTCCCACTCTTCCTCTCCATCTGTGCTCTCTCTTTCCTCCCACAGAGAGGTCAGCCATCTCTCCCGTCGGCTCAGAAAACGTGAGATGTGATGAAGGCGCTGTGAGAAACAACAGGTGCATGTGTCCGCCACATCTGCCTCTCTGTCCGTCAGCAGGAAATGATGCATGTGGTTGACTTTCATGGTCCGCTCTGTCACTGGGATGATTTTTTTTTTTTTTTGTCGTCCTTATACTGGATTTTTGAACTTGTTCTCAAACGACCTGCATCCAGGTCTTATAGTGTAACAGTGATGGAAGAACGAATGAAATATTTGATTTGAGTTACAGTAATAATGAGGGGCAGATGTAGACGTTCACTGAAAACCACTGAGAAGTACAATCAAGGATTGAGATGAGGAAGAAAGGAATGTCTGAATGTGGAAGAGAACTGAAGAATAGATAAAGGAGGAAGGAAGGGAGAAAATAAGTGACACCTCTAACGTATGTGGAGAGGCCTGAAAACTGCTGCATGCCTCCTGTCACACCGCTCACCTGAAAGCTCTGCTGCTGCTTCCTGCTGCCTCTGTTCACGCAGCACTGAAAAAGCCCAGCCTCCACCTGCAGCCTCCGGCTCAACTTTCCCTTAGGAAGGAGTTATTATGGTTGCTCCCTTCTCCCCTGCGGTGCTTAATGCTGTGACTTGGCTGACTGAATTCGTCCAATGCTTCTCTCAAAATTAAAATATTAAAGTAAATTTACATTAACCTAATTTACCTGCAGCCTAAAAAGCTTTGAATTCAGTTTCCTCAGAGGAATGAAAAAGTCCTACATTTATTTTACAACCATCTGTGACCACAGGTGTGATACACCTGTGTAATTCTTGATGGAACTGATTGCTCACTTCTCCATGGAGGGCTAGATTTAAGTCAGTGTGTGAGCATGGACTCGGATCAGTACAGGATGATGATCATCCTTCCCTCAAGCCCTCTCTCCCTCCACCTCTCCTTCCTCCTCCTCCTCCTCCTCCTCCTCCTCCTCCTCTCCCTCACCCCTCCTCTCTCTGCTCAGATAAACCCAAGGGGAAGGTCGCGGAGGAGGAACGCCGGGGTCAGGAGTTCCCTTCAGCTCCGGCTGAAACGCTGAGCCGCAGTGATAAACTGAGTGCTCTGACATCAATAAATCATTACCTTGTTAGATTTGGGATATTAGTGTAATTACAGTAAACAGATGAGACATAACTGAGCAGACTTCGAGCCCTGAGAGGCCTCTGCTCTGCATCTAATGTTATAAAACACAGGGTTCAGTTCGGAGAGTAGGTCTTTATAGCACTAAGCAGGAAGTGAACTGGAGCTGTGGTCCCAATATTCAGTTGATGGCAGATGAAAGAGTGAATTAGAAAACACATGGAGCAGATCTCACTGTACAGTATGAGATCTGCTCTGTATGTGGCACAAGCTAAAGCAAAGATTCACCTGCTGAAGTTGAAAATGCTTCAGGCATAAGTCAGACTGACTGTGAGTCTGTGTGAGCGCACAGAGACACTATCAGAGCGAGCAAAAAAAAAAAACGGGATTTCTTGTCAGTTCTGAAACTGCCTGTCTCAGCTGTCTCACACTGCACTCAGCTGTCACTGCTCGCCGTCTCAGCCAACGCCCGTCCGGTCAGAACGAGCTAAATAAGAAATTCACTTCACGTCGGATGGGCTTTGACTTCCACCGTGTCCAACTTTCAAAGGAGCCGCGTCACGTAAAACTGTCGAGCTAAAATATTCTGTGGCCAACGTTCACTTCGGAAAATACGAGCAACCTGCATCGTGGCCTCATTTGTTTACTGAGATTATGTCAAGATTTCAGGATCAATTTATCAAGTTGAAATTTCTTCCGTGAACCACGTCCGCTTCCATCAGAGCGAGTCAGCTGGAGACACGTTCCGATTGAAGAACCTGAGAGAGGCCCGGAGAACGTGTCAGATGCTTCCCTCCTTCCTCCACGAACCTCACCTGCCACATCCTGGCAGAGGAGAACATTTCCACTCACCTCTTTGATTTTTTTTTTTTTTTTTTTTTTTCATTTTTTTGAATTCAAGGCTCTTCTGCTCATCTAAAGGCCCAATTTATTCCTCAGCAGAAAGTTGAAAGAGACTTTTGCCCCTCAGAGCTCTTTCTGCCAATGTTTTTTTTTTTTTTTGAAGAGACAAATCTCAGCTCGTCAGCTTGATTATGGCGACACCCGCCCAGGGTCGAGAACTGGGATTTCTCCAAGAGCTGAATCTCGTTCACCTACGCAGGCAGAGCTGTGAGGTTATTACAAACGATGCACAACATGGAGAAAGTGGTTCAGCAGAGGGTGAAGATGATGGCTCTGCTTTTGTCTTAGTTGTTTAAGAGATGCTAATGTTGTGGTAGAATAAATGTGAGGTGTGTGGGGTCAGGGAGGCATGGTTCACTGCTGCAGCTGGCCTTTTTAGCCTTTTCTTTTTTTTTCTTTTTCTTTTTCTTTTCCCAAAACTCAGGAACTGGAATCTAAAGATCAATTTCCTTTTGAGCCACCAGGCTGAGCAGGGACAGAACAGCCTCCTCCTGAACCAGTTCAGGTCTGAGAAATGAAAAGTATGAAGCAAAGTTTTTTGGAGTTTTTGAGTACAGATTTCAGGTCAGATCTTATGTTGTTGCTCATCTCTGACAGTGCAGGGACCCGACCACCTGCTGCTCCTCTGAGTCCTGACTGGTTCTGATACAACCCTGTTTCCTGAGACAGATCTTATAACCAAATACAACCAAAACCAATATTAGCTAATCAGGTGATTAATGGCTCATCTGAAGCTCCTCAGAGTCACCAGAGTGTCACACATCCGCTTTTCCTGATTGATCCTGATTATCTAAAATCTGTTTCTCCAAAGTCTGGAGTCCTCAGAAACTTTAGAAACCTGCACCAGAGTCAGATCAGCTGAAAGGAATTAAACTAAGCTGCTGTTCAGTTGAAATAATAAAAAATAGTTGAGAAGTGCAGTTTGTATCCAGTCAGCTGTGCAGAAAGTTTTGTGCCTCCGTGATTTGCGGTGTCAGGCCTGAACTTTCGACCTCCTCGCTGCGTTTTTCTTTCACTTTCTCTTATTAGTCATTGATTTGAGTGTGTAGGTTTTTTAATTTATTGATCTCTGTAGGAGTTTTTCAATATTTAGCAACAAATGAGCTTTCTGCATACAGAGCTGTCGGGGTATGCGTTCTGCATGCACAAACAGGATATTTATGTTGTCTTTGTGGTGCAGATGACTCATATTGATCTCATATTGATTTTCTCTCTGTGTCTGAAGGAGCGTTTTTGGCTTTGGCTGTAGGCTGCTGGAGCAGAGACCAACATGACTCTGCTAACTCTTCCTGCCAATTGTTTACATATTTCACATAACTTGTGCCGTCGTGCCTCCCGGCACCTGCTGCGCCGCTCAAAATGCCTCGCCGGGGGCAAAATATCCAATAGCAGCTCTGTCAGTCTGCAATTGCTTGATAACACAGCAAAATTACAGCTTTCTGCCTGTCTGCCTCCCCGAGTGAGATTTCTCTCGTCTGACAGGCCGAGGACAGAGCTGTGCTGCCGCTCTGTCTTCACCATGTCTGCGTGGCAGGAAGAGCTTGTCTCACCTTGTTCTGAACCTCCTCCACCTCTGAACCTCCATCCATTTGCTGACAAATGTGCAGTTGACATTTAGCTCTTTAAAAGGACCAGAAATCAGTGATTTTGCATCGTGAGTGAATGAATGTTTTGAGTGAGTGTTTTTTTTGTCACACCACTGAAACGGCCCATTCCCTGTTAGATACACTTGACACAATAATAGTATATTTGAATAAAGAAAGAAATCTAATCAATGCTGCATCACACATAATACAACAGAGCAGTAGATCTAATATTTTGAGGATTATCTTAAGATACTTTCAGAAAGCAGTTGTAATGTTGTTGTATAAGCATGAAATCAGATTTCAAGAAAGAAATACAGATTTTTACAAGGTTTAAGTTGAAATGTGTGAGAAAAAAAAAGCGTCTGTATCTTCGACCCTTTTACATTAGTTTGAAATTGATTTTGTTCCCTCCAGGCAGCTGCTGGTGTCAGTGAACTTCATCTCAGTGACTCTTGAGAGTTTTTAAAAACTCTCACTGTTGGTGCATCCACGGATGCTGACGTACAGGACCTGAGTCAGCTGCTCGACAGCAGCATCATATTTCTCATCATAGCATCCATCTACTCCGTCTCTGTCTTCTGAGTTCACTAACTGGCCTCTGTTTGTAAATATATGACAGTTTATTCTGAAATAACAAGATGACAGATGCAAATACGTTTTGTAGTACAAACAAAACGCCGGTGTGGTGACAGTCACTGTCGTAGACCCTTTAAACAAACAGCCTGTATGAGACGTGTTTGGCGCCACATGTTTGTTGTGATCCCTCACTGATGGACATGTCCCTTGTTGCTGGTCCCTGAAGTGCAGATTAATGCCACTTTTCATCGCAGCGCTCGCTCTCTCCCTGCTGTCAGCGTCGTGGTATTTGGGGCATGTGTGTCACATGAGTCTGCAGCGAGCTCCACCAATCAGAGTAATGCCACAGATTCGATTCTCGTCTCGTCAGCTGCCCGGCGCAGAGTTAGTGTGTGGCGGCTGCTGTCTGGAAAAGACAACAAGTAGATTATTGGATGGAGATGAAACATAAACCCCCTGTAGCATCATGTTAATGTTACAGCTGAGGAAGCAGGGCTTCAGCTTCTGATTGCTTTCATTATTGAAGACCTGTTACACAATCCCAGAGACCAAGGTGACTCCTTTTAATGTTTGTCTTTGTATGGTCCAAAATCCAAAGACATTCAGTTTACAGTCATGTCAAACTGAGAAAATCTGAGAACTGAAACTACCAAATAATTAATCGATCGATTTATCAATGATTTGATTGTTTCAGCCGCTGACGGACGATGAAAGATGTGCTGGCTACATGATAAACACGCAGTTAACGATGTGGTCACAGATTAAAGAAATCATGTGTTTTGTGGACACATTCAGAATGAATTATTCAGAAATAATTCAGCATTAAAGCCAAAGTCCAGAGCTTAAAATGTGTGTACATGCTTTTTTGTGGCAGTGATGTAAAATTAGTTGACAAGGTGAAAAAAATCGTCTTTGATTTCATCTTGTCTTTATATTTTTCCCTCTCGGGTGCCTCAGGACTCCTTGTTGGACCCTTTTGGTTTTACACTTTATGGATGTTGCCTTTACAGTGTACATGTTTTATGATGTTACCACTCTTTACTTCACGCTTTCTAAATTCATGCAAAGAAACTGCAGAGACAAATCCTGCGGTGTTTTCTTTTAATCTGTCAAATACAGTAGTGAACGCTGAGACAGGTGAAAGACACTTTCAACAGTTTATCGCAACGTTACAATACAGAACTTTACTTAGATCCAGACTGAAGGTGAGAGACTGGATGAAGATGAAGAGTAGTTTTAAATTCCCTTGATGTCAACAGAAGCAGAAGATAAAAAGAGGCTTAGTGGATCCAAAGCCAAGAGCAGAAATGATGCTCAGATCTTTAATGTGCTTCCATTTACCTTTAATTTACCTCAAACTGCTCCATCAGATAACGTTTCACTGTGGACGTTTCCTCGTCAAACGCTGAAACGTCCCTTTGCTTTCCCTCCAAAGATGCACTTCTGTTAACTCCATCTTAGCTGCAGTGTCCACCCTCTGTGACAGCTGACTGATGGGAGGATGTAATGTAATCCAGAGTTAAGAGAACCTGGATAGAGCCACGGTGACCTTGAGTCCTCGGGTGACTCTATGTCTTCAAGCGCTGCAGTCAATATTGTCCTTTTCCTTTTAGCTGTTCATTGTGCAGGGAGGTGTCTTTGGATCAAGCTATAACAATGCATTTTATTCTCTAAACACATTAACACATTAATCTGCACAGTAACTTGCAGCTGGAACTGAGTGCTGAGGGACTGTGTCTGATACTTTGAACGAGGCTCTGATTGATTTTAATTTGATCTTGAATATGCTTCCAAACCACCTCCAAGATACTTCTCCATTGTAAAGGATTTTAATTGTCAAATGCTGAGACTCTTGATTAAAGACGTCAGGATTCACCCCGTGTGACCACAGACTGACGCCAGGATGTAAACTATGATCAGAGTGAGAAACAGGATGGAAGCATGACGTCTGACTCCTGCAGGAGCAGCTAATTCTCTGCAGCAACTGGTGGAATCAGTCCTCAGATCTGCTTTATCTCCTCTGTTGTAGTAAAGTTCTGATTCATATGTTTGATATATAAGGTTTCTTGTCACGTCCTGCTGTTGTGAATCTGTGTGTGCTGATGTTGTTGTATCTGCTTTTCCTTTTGCTTCTTTGTCTCTTTTAACATCAACCTGCCAAACGGCTGCAGAGGAAAACGGATCCGGCAAAATCTGGCAAACTTACACGACAGTAATGTTATTTATATTTATTTATTGCTTTCAGATGTAGTGTGGGAGATTTATAAAGGGGTAAAAAAAGGAAATACTCAAGCACAGTACGAGTAGCTGAGTAAATGTACTTATCGTTTCCCACTCCTGCTCTTCTTTGCTCCACATTCCAAATATTTGGACAGAACTGACACCCCCACCCCCACCACCCAACCCCCACCCTTTTCATGGCTGTGGCAGGAAAAAATTTGAGCCAAGACAGATTAAATACAGTACGGCACATTGGCAGTTTCCTTTATGAGGCCACGAATAGTTGGCTTGCAGTATCATGTTTGCTGCTGTGATGTAGGCCACGCCACGAGCAGCTATCATCTGATTCAGAATGGCTGCCTGTCTGCCGTCCTCTAATCGGTCTCCAGAATGTTTTACTCCACTGATCACTGTTATTAATCCGGCTTTCGTGTCATCGTGCGTATTTCAGCGTTTGCAAGACATATTTGTGTTTACATTTTCATCTATCTGTCCACATTGCTCAGTGCCTGTTGACTTTATTCTGCCGTGATATTCGGTTTCAAAGTGAAAGTTAAAATAGCTGTCGCGCTTCTCTCGTGGCGCCCGGCTGCAGCTGTTTTTTCACCGGTGCCTGGAAAGTCTTCGCCACCAAAATAATCTGGGTTGGAGGCAGAGGGACAGTATGTGGAGTCATCACAGAGCTTTACTAAATATGGACCGGGCTGTCATAGATTCACAGCAGCACCTGCTCAGGCCAGCAGCAGCCACTGCTAACTGAATTAGCACAGCGGTTCCACATGAAAGCGAAATACAGAATGATGATAAAACAAGAGGAGACGCACAGGAGGAGATCGAATAAAATCCAGAGCATGTCAGAACAAAACTGCACAATAAAACATAATGATGAAAAAGAGACAACAAAGAAAAAAAACATCAATACAAATTGTAGACAAACCCACAAACTGCTGTTGGAAAGTTTCCTGTTTTAAGAGTCAGTGCACAGGTCAGAAAGAGACAAAGTTCAGAATAAAATTATAAAACCGCATGAAAGAAGGAGAAAAGTCAGCAGCAGAGATCGTTTCAGGACAGCAGAGCAACTTCCTGTCTGTAACCCAAAATCTCATTTTTCTCAAGAATTATTTGACGCCGCCCTATTCCACCAAAGTCACACACCCGTCCTCCTGTCTGCCTCCTCTCCTCTGCCTCTAATACGATCGAATTTGTTCCTGTCTTGAAGGAAAAATATCCCTTCCACCTTTTCTCCTCGGCTCTTTGTTTCCTTAGCCAGCACTTTTCTGCTGGACGTGGGTTTTTTTTGGGCGGTCACAGGAGTTTTCTGTTTCACCTATTGTGAGGACACAATGGTGGAGACTTGCGCCCTCCTTACTGTCGATGGGCTGTAAAACGTTTTGTCTCCTTGGTTCTGCTGTGTGCGTGACGTACGTATGTGACGTGATGCTGTCAGGTTGAAATTTAAGGGGAACATTGTTGAACCCAGAGTGAGTTTTTGTGTCGCTGTTCCTTTTTGGTTTCTAGATGTTTTGCATGTTCGCTTAATTCAGCCTGACACTGTGTGTTCGTGGAAACGTCTGAACGAAGTTTAGCTGTTTGACATGCGTTTTACTGGATGGACCCACCTGTGTCTGTGTGTCGTCAGTGTTACTGAAACTGAATCTCAGTCGGGAGATTGTGCAGATTTTACATCATCATTTGAAATTCAAGCTGTGGTGGAGGCTAACTGGAGGTGTCGGCATACGCCTGATTCTCAGTGTGGAATGAAAATGTGATGCACAGTGTGATGTTGAATTGTTAATTCTGACTTTCCCTGATGGTCAAATTAGTGTCTTATAAGCTGGAGATATACGGTGTGAATAAAATGCCACTGCTGCCAGAAATATAGAGAATTCATTGACATTTGCAGGTAGAGTTAAAGATTCATGGGGAGACTGGCTTGTGTAGCCGTCTGTTCTCTGATTTAAGATTCTCTTTATTGCTCAGGAGTTGCATGTTTGCATTGCGTCGACTTTCTGTTTCACCTCAGTGAAGCTGAAAGAACATGGATTCCCACCGAGTCATGCCTCTGACAAAGGCCGTTAGTTTTCCATGGCATTCTTCATTATATTTTCATTTGTGGAATATAGCAAGTTGAAAATGTGGTTCATCAGCTCAAAGATTAAAAGGGACACTAAAGGCATTTTAACAAAGTCTCATATTTTGTTTAATATTCACAAGACAACAGATCCTCTTTATTTCATACCTGAAGGGGTTTAAAGGATAAAACAACTGAATTTGATTCTTAAAATTCCAAAGTGAAGACCTAAATGTTGTTTTGTTCCTCACTCTGCTTTTACTTTAATTCATAAGAATGTCATTTAGGCTTTGTTCAGGCAGCTTCCCCACTAATCTTTAAATGAAGGGAAACTTGAGGCATTGACTTAGTTAAAGGAGCCTCAGGTTTAGTGTCAGTGTTGTGTTTGTATAAATAATTCAATGACTGAGGCATTTTTGAAGTTTTAATGGGATGATTGTCTGTTAGTGATGAAGTATTTGTGCCTTTATGGCAACATATGGCAGATATAATAGCACCGTTTGGCACAAAGAACTTATGGGATGAGTGAAGTGAAATTCAGTTTTTTCCTTGTTGTCAGTAAATCACCTGAAAAGACCAAATTAATACGTTAATAATAAGTTTATTCAAAGCCTGAAATGATCTTATTCCTCTGAGCTGGCGAGTCCAAAAACTGCTGCACATGTTTCTTCATCACCATCAACACACACTCTAATTTGTTTTGACTCAGCCCCACACACACACACACTGTCCTGCTGCTCCAAACACTCACTGTGGCACCAAATTCATTCGCTGCTGAAAATAGTCCCCAACAATACAGTATTTCCCACTGAAAGAGTAATGTTCGTTAAAAACTAGGATGACCGGCTGTTTTGGGAAATGCCACGTCATCTTCACTGGCTGATTCGCCCCCTGGTCCAGATGCTGTTTTGCACCTGACAGGTGATGACTGCGTACCGCTCTCTGAGGGGTATTGATTGGAGGCGATGACCTTTAGAGTTAGAGGTGATTGGACTGATGCAGGCACTCTGTTTCCTCTGCAGGCTTTTCAGAGCTCGTACACAGGAAATCCACGTCAGTCGTTTCTAACTCTGCTGACGCTCCCGGAGGTAAATACACATGTACCTGTGTTCAGGTCAATCAGATGTGTGAAGAAACCTTTTCTACCGTAGAGGCTGTATAAAGGATTAAACTCTCTTCTTGTTCTATATATTATTAGCCATGCTAGCAGCCTGGCTTAAGGAATGGCACATTCATCTGATCAGTCCAGAATAAAATATCTCAAAAAACTTTGCTGCTAGCATGACAGCAGACTCTTACTAATAAAGTAAAGATTAATAAATGCACAGATGCACACAGACACAGTCTATATTCTGCTCTGTTTTCCAAGATTTAATTTCAAAGTTCATACTTCAGCTGATCCTCGTCACCCCCTGTGGGACTATAGATCAGGACTAATTGATTCCCTCCCTTCTCCACCCAAATCCATGGGGGGACAATGGCCCGTAAGAGCACAGACATTACGGGGCCAGCACAGCAGTCATGCCTCATCCTTTTCATAATTGCAACTGTCAGATTTGTTTCACGATGTTTTCTGCCAAATAATTACCCGGGCACTGTGCTCTACCTCATGGCTCTTGTTTTTCGGCTTAATCATTCGACACAGCACAGTTTATTGGCCGTGTTACCTCCATAAAGACTTTTGGAGCCGGTCCTCGTGACTTAAAAGGTTGGCAACGAGTCGTCCAAGCTCGATGTCTGGGATCGAAGATGGAGAAGTCCTGCCTTTCGCTGTGCGCTCGCAGATTTGCAGCTGCACCTTTTCTCAGCCTCTGGGGCGAATAAAAGAAGCGCTCCCTTTTATGCCTTTTATGTCATCACACACTAATAAATCCATACATCTGTCTCCATATCTTTACCCTGACAGTTAAATCTCAGTAGATGTGGTAGCATATTAAATCCACTTCAAAAACAAGGGCGTTGACATGGAATCATTGAACCATAAGAGGTGAGTGTATTCAGTCCTAAATCACGCGTTTTATTGCCTGCATGCTAATGCTTTTATTAGAAAAATAAAGATAAGCCTGAGAGATGTGACAAGACGAGTTTCAGAAAAGAGGAGCCATAAAAATAAAAAAAAAGAGTCATAATATAGGAAAAGTGCAGGATGCTGTGGATGATGGAGACGCAAAAAATAACTCAGGTTTAGGTTTTCAGTTTAGCTTATTTACGCATGCAAATAATGCCAACTGAGAAAATACAACTTGTTCCACTGATTCAAAGAAGCCACAGAAGTCTCATGGGAAAAAAAACTTCCCAAAAGAAGAAGCAATCCGTCCGAAAGAAAATGAGAAAAATAAAAACTGCAAACAGACACAGGAGACGTTTGCAGAGAAACCAATTTATATCCAGACTCCACATAGATAATGAGATTCACAAAGACTGAAACAAAAAAAAGGAAAGAAAGAAGTTTGGAAAATAGAAAACTGGAAATTGGCCTGATGTGGGAAAGTCTGAGCGAGCGAGTGGACACAGACAAATAAGGAGGAGCCTCTTATGTAACATCCTCTTATAAATTATAAGTTGTAATATCGAAATGAGAATTTTTTATTTTTTATTTTTTTACGGAGCACTTTTGTAATTCATAATCTCAAAAGAAAACAGTCTTGTTGAAAGTTCTGCGTTGCCAAAGCGTCCTCCCTGAAGAAAGATCCTGATGCATGTAAAACATCTTACATTTGGTGGTTTCTTTTTTTTTTCTAGAGAGCCTGAGATGAATCTGTAGCTTTTGCACTTTTTTTTTAAAAGATGAGATGAGACGAGACGAGATAAGATGAGAGTAGACGAGAAGATGATATCAGATCAGATGAACTTTATTGATCCCTGAGGGGAAACTAGGTCTTTATACAGCAGAAAGGAACAGAGGTGTAGCTTGGAGAGAACAGTCAATAAAAAAGGGTTAGAATGAACATTACAGTACAACATTAAAGACGATAGTATCTGTCTTATCCGGTGCGTCTCCTGAATGCCTGGAAAAAGATTCTTGTGTGTCTGTTCAGGTGTCAGGTGTCGTTTTGTAGCTGTTGTCATGGTGAAGAATATTTCTGTTAATACAGGTGTTAAATATACAGTAAATCCATGCAGGTGGGAGAGAATGCAACAAACAGGTTGATAGTAATGAAAAACACTTTGAACAGCTGCTTAAATGAATGGGTTGTTTTGCATTCATTACACTGTATGAACTGTAGTGAACAGAAATAACAAAGCAACTGTTTGAATATATATTTTTTTAGAATTACCAAACAAGTAACGAGACAAACTGCATAACTCCTCATTTATGTTTCAGAAACGCTCAGCGGTAGAAACAGTAATTAATCAGCGTTAGACGCACGTATCAGTGTCTTTTACTCGTCCAACTTTTGAAGCATCTTTAAATTTTTAAGCTCTGACTCATAAAACACAACCTTTTCATGTTCTGACATTTTCACACACATTGGGTTAAGTCTGGCTCAGGAGCTCGGCTGGAAAATGACTTTGCACTTTCCAGTTAGATTTGTCGAGAGCACATTATCCTGCTCCATTTACGAGATTTTTGTCTTCCTGAATTATTCTGCCATTTGGTTGGACTCTTGCTGTCTGCGGTGCGGCCGAGTCCTGATGGAATCTGTAAATTTGACTTCAACAACCGGAGCAAAATGTCCTGAAGTGAAAGCATAAATTAATTATTTGATCACCTTCGTTGCAATCATTAAATCTCAATGAGGCAATCTGACATGATGACTGTCCCTGCAGCAGACTTTATGCATTTGAAGTTGGAAGTTAAGGAGTCTGGAGTGGAAGTGCTGCGGAGGTACAACCACAGGACTTTTACAGTTTTACCTGAGAGATTGTTCTCACCTTCGCCTTCAGGATTGTTCGGGGCGGTTGTGGAAAGGAAAATCCGCCCTAAAGCAAAATTCAGCTCATTTTTGGAGTCAGAGCCTGGGGCTGCTCCACAGACTCTGAATAATGAAAGAACTCCTGGGACTGTGTGATTCGACGGGATGTGGAAACATTTTCTGATTCATTTCCTCACATTCAAATCAAACTTCAACAGAAATACTGTGATCCTAAAGGGTATTAATGCAGTTCAGTGCTGAAACTGATGAAACTGGTTGATCAATTTTACAATCAACGATAGTCAACGTACTTACCCTCGACCTTTCCACCGTATCACTCGCTCTTTGTCAACTTTTAATCCAACATGGATCAGATGTCAGCAAACTCAATCAGATGATGAAGACTTTGTGTTAACGATTTAAAGCTCGAAGCAGAAGTAAGTGGAACGTGAGCTGAAATTGTTTTGCTAACTGCTTTCAGACAGGAGAAAAGGGGAAAGGCCAGAGGAGGATTACGAGCTGCTCGCTGGCTGCTGACCAGATCACAGTGAACTGTCAAGCTCAAGAAAAAAACAACTGTAACAATTTTAATAATCAGTCAGTTGTTTTTAGCAGTTTCCAGCTTTTCTTTTCCTTGTGTTATTAGAAACTTGACCTGTTTGGCAGCAAACAAACTTCTTCTATTAAAACCCTCTACAGAAGTTCCAAAGTGCTTTCCAGGAAGAAGAAAAGAAAAAGAAAGAACGATATAAAAGATGAAGAGATGAACAATGTATAAAATAAGAAACAGGTGTGTAATTTACAGAGTTAGTAAGTAGGAAGTTATAAGATCAAATCTGGTTTAAGGGTTAAAGCTTGAGTCGTAGTCAGGTATCTATGGTTACAGTGAGGGCGAGTCTCCTGGGGCTCGACGCAAAGTGACAAAAACGAGTGTGTTTGAATTAGAGCCTTGATTTTCCTGCCAGCAAAACTCTGGAAATGTTCAGTTGGGATAACATACTGGGATTATCAGTCACCTCAGGGGGCAAAGCTGTATCTCACACACACACACACACACACACACACACACACACACACACACACACACACACACACACACACACACACACAGAATAGTGCCAGCCAGCACTCCTGCTAACATGAGTACACAGCTTGATGCTTGTAAAATAACATCGTGCTGTGTAGAAACTGCAGAAGTATCTTGTCAGCGGTGGCAAAGAGTGTTTGTAGAGCCAGTGTGTGTGTGTGTGTGTGTGAGAGAGTAGGTATGAGTGCGTATGGGTTTGTTTGTGAGTAAGGTTGGCGGGGGGTGTGTATGGGTTTCTGTAATGTGCTCTGACTCTTAAAAGAAAAAAGAAAAAAGAAAAGTAGACAAAACCTCCCCAAAAGGAAGATCCTGCCTGGGTCTGAGCTGCTGAGCACAAAACCCAATTATAAAGCCTGGAGAAGGGAGATTGGATTATACACACACACACACACACACACACACACACACACACACACACACACACACACACACACACAACAATACAGGCATACTGTGGCTCATTTAGCTCCTTTAACAGTTGCTGTGTTCCACTTATCCTAATCAAGACACTAATAGCACAAAGAAAGGAGGAACATCAGGTTGTGTACGTGTGTGTGTCTGTGTGTGTGTGTGTGTGTGTGTGTGTGTGTGTGTGTCTGTGTGTGTGTGTGTGTGTGTGTGTGTGTTTGGGCTTTTGGTGAAACTGACTCCTGCAAATGCTTAAGCCCTCACCGTCAGCAGCCATGCACACACCCACAGTGCAGGTTGTTTTGTGGTTTGAAAAGTGAAATGTATGGTAATGTGTTGATGCTGAGCATATGTAGTTAATCCTCTTAGTGGCTTCCTCTGAGGACTCTGGCTCTCTCTCTCTCTCTCTCTCTCTCTCTCTCTCTCTCTCTCTCTCTCTCATGTGTTTGTATCTCGCTCTCTCTTTCTCTCTCTCCAATTAATTGTAAGAACTCCAGCACAGCTCCCCATCACGTCAGCTTCTAGCAGCTGGTCTGCAGTGAGGGAAATGGATTTTTTTTAAAAAAAAAAGGAAAGTCAGTGTTTTCCGGTTTGAATCTGTGGCACCGCCGGCTCCCGCCGATCCAACGGGCCCATACACCCCGAGCTGCTGCTACCCTCTGTCCACCTCCTGTGATCTCACCACACAGCTGAACAGAGCAGGTTGTAGCTGAAAACAGCTAGTTCTGATAACTGGTATCATAAACGTTGTTTATTGTTCCAAACTGGATCATCAGACTTTGAATATTGCTCCAGTTTCTCTTCATCAGTCAGATGTTCCTCATGTTGAGTCCAGACAGACGGACGGACGGACGGACAGACAGACAGACAGAGTGTATAGAGCCAGTAGATGCAGCTGTAAAGGGACAAATCAAAGCATGAGAACAGGAGCGAGTACTGTATGTTTGAGTGCAGTGTACTTTCATCTCTGAGAGAGAGACCTGACCCATAAGCAGCGTTGTTGAGTGTGTGTTTGTGCATGAGCCTGTGTGTGTGTGTGATTGTGTGTAGTGTAGCCAGTGTGTTTGCAGTTTGCCACTCTCAGCTTAACTCTGCTCTAATTGCCTTCTCCTGCTCTGAACACACTCACACACTCATACCAAATGGCATATGTTATTTTTGTTGCATAGCCTGGTGCTAAACTAGATGATGGCACGCACACACACACACACACACACGCACACACACACACACAGCTGCTGCTCTTCTCACTCAGACAGCAGTGTGCCTCCTTTCCTGTGTCAGGTTCCCTTTGGCCGCTAAAGCTGTCAGAGTCCATACATCCTGGTGTGTGTGTGTGTGTGTGTGTGTGTGTGTGTGTGTGTGTGCGTGTGCGTGTGTGTGTGTTGATGGGAGGCTGGTCTGTCCAGTTATTTTACGCCCATAAAGAGTGATGTGCAAACTTCCCACGCTGGTTTTATGAGCTTTAGATTTCTTTTTTTTTTTTTGTCACCTGCTGCTTCTTGAACTCGCTGCATCATATTTCTTAGAGCAGATGTACGTCACTGCTGTGGAAGGTTTTTTTTTTTATTTTTTTTATTGTGCTCATTAAACGATCGCTGCTTTTCTCTGTGTTTACAACCTGCCGGGAGGTGAGAGGAGCAGGCTGGCGTCTACTTATCTGAAAGAGCAGTTTCATTCACTGTTTGTTAGTTTGTCTGTGTTATGGACAAATGTTTGGGTGAACACAGTGAGGAAAGTGGGACAGATTCTCTCTCTCAGCCATTTCTTTTCCGGCTCTTAGTAGATGTTTTGACTTCCAACATTTTTCTGTAACTTTTAAATCCTGCACCTTGATTCCAGAGGTTGAAGATGCAGACTTTAGGACTGAAACTGAAAGATGCAGGTCCATCACAGGTGAACTGTGTCAACGTGGACATTTCATCTCATTTTCTGAACCAATGTTTTAAAGCTAATAAGTCTTTATTTTAACCATTATACTCTTCTGTGTTAGAGCAGTGAGCAGTGAACTTCAGTACGTCTGTCACTGTTGTTTGATGTGGCACACAGAGCTAACTGGACAAAGTCCTGGTTTAACTGTTAACAGTGAATGAAGCTGCTGATTTAGTTTTGTGCAGCCGGTGTTTAAAGTTAAACCTCGGCTGGGAATGTGCAACATGACTCTGGTCAGTAGCCGGCGAGCATGGAAGCCTGAGTGCCAGCCAGCCATCCTGCCAACGGGACATCCTCTGGCCTTTCCCCTTTCCTTCTGTCTGATGGGTCTGAAGTTACAGGAGCAGTTTCATGAAACATTATCCAGCTGGTATTTCTCCGTACAGGATTGCAGTTGTGTTGCAGCATGGGGCTCCAGCTCTTCTCACAGCTGCCCCAAATTAAAATTTGGTTACAGATTCATAAGCTCCCTGCAACAAATCAGAGGCGTCAAAATGGGTCAGAAATCACTCGTCATTAATTTTTAACTCAAGTTGCATTTTCTACATTCCTCCGAGGTGGAAAGCAGTGATTTAGAAACTTGCTCAGCCTTAAATCCCTGGTTGCACTGTAGCTGGGAGATGGAGGGCTGTTATCTGCATCACCAAACATGACTTCCAACATGCCTGAATGGAGAATCGCTGTAAACCATGTGGACGTGGACGTGAGGGTCGAGTCAGACCTGCAGGAGATTCCCTGTCTTTAATGCATCTTATTCCTCATGTTCGGGAATATACAGTGGATAAAATAATAAAAGGGTGACTTCAAAGGCTTGCTCACAAAGCTGTGAATTATTTACCTTTTGTTTTGTTAGGCTAAAAGCTGTTGTTCTTTTCTCAGAGCGGCAGACTGTTCCTTGCCAAGTTGTTTGTTGGAGGTAAAACGTGTGAGCTGGTGGGACAGTGATGGGTCTGAAGTATGAGAGCCGGCTGAACGCCGTGAACCAGCAACAAATGAGATAGATTTGTCCAACGGATTTCAAATGATGCCACGTGGCTTCAGCGTGAAACCTTTCTGGAGGAATGTTTTGTCAGGTGTGAGGAACCTGGAAACTAGATAATGAATGAGTCAGCTCCGACAAAAGGTGTACAGTGAACGAAAACAGGCTTCCCAGATTAAATGCCGGCAGCATGCATTATGTATCACCGCAGGCCTGTGAGATGAGATACAGTATGTCGTTCGCTTTCTGCTCTTTCTCTTCACCTGCTTCTTTTGGGCTGCTCACACTAAATCCTCAGGAGATTCCTCTGACTCACAGAAGATTGTTTCTTACATTTTTTATCTTCCCAGTGTTTTTAAATCAAACTTAAAGTGTTAAAACTTTTAGCTGGATTCTGCGTTGATTTTTAAATTAGAGCTTACGGCTGTTTACACAGAGGAGGGGAATTCTGTGTGCTCGTCATCACAGGAAAAAAACCCTTCTATTAAATCACACTTGGCTGAGGTGACAGCTACGTGAGCTGTCACTCCGTCTCTGACTTTATTCGTGATTTATGTAAAATGACATCCCTTTGTGTTTGGTTTCTTGGCATGTTTTTGCTGCTCAGTGTCTCCAAAGTTTAAAAATATTAACTGGCGAGCTGTGAGTGTGCATTTCTATTCTTGACCCTCCTAAATGGGTCAGGGACTGTTACTGCAGTGTGGCATGATCCAAGCAGAACAGCCCAAAGTTATTTTAGTTTGGTTCCTTCTGCAGCACGGCATCATTTGATGTGGCTCACATCTTTCCTATCGAGCAGTTGTTTCTAATCTAAATTGCAGCAGAATTAATCAGCTCTTCAAACATATCACAGACACACTCCTAAAATATATTTCTGAAGCCCCTCCGTCTCGCACAACAAGCTTTTCCTTCTCGGTTTGTGACTGCGTGGCTTCAGCGCTGAGCTCTCACTTCATGGTGGACCCTGACTCTTTGGGCCATCTGTTTGATGATCCAGAACCCATTACGTGCTCGATGCTGATATTTGGCTGCAGGAGCGAGAGCGGCAATGGCAGGGCGGTGGTAGACAGCTGGATTTATGGGTGCTGGGAGGACAACGATCAGCCAGTCATTTGTCATGTCTTACCAGCAGGTCCTCTAATTGGACCGGAGGCCTGGTGGGAAAGCTGAATCAATGAGCTAAGTCACAACTTTTAAACTCAGCCGTTCCCCCAGATGAATATGTGTGGCTGTTAGCATAACAATGCTAACCCCATGGCAGAGCACACAGTCTCCTGCTTCACATGCAGATTCCTCAGCTGCAGAATAGCTTGTATTGCTGGTCAGATGAGGGGTGACACACGAAGCAGCCATGGAGGCTGAGCAGCCACAGTCACCTCCTTACTCTTTGTGGCTGCTTTGAATATTTGCAGATGCTTCGATTAAATCAGGCTTTTTGGCGGAGACGGTGACGGGGACGGTTATAGGTGTCCTTCAGCTGGGCAGCACTCAAACTCTGCTTGTTTTCACAGCTTGTCTCGCAAGAAATTAGCATATAATCACTCGACCGGCGTTGAAGGAAGTTGCGGGGTAAAGCAATTAAACGGCAGCAAATGAATATATTTGAATTGATTTTGGCAGGGATTTATTCTGAGAGAAAGGAGCAGCACAGCTGGTGCCCCCTGAAAACGGAAATGTTAACACCCCTGCTCGTACTTAAGATTCAGAATGATGAGGAGGCAGCTCGAGAACAGGCGGCGATAACGAGAGCGAGTGGACGGGCTATTTGAAGTTCCAACTTGTTCCTGCTTTGTCAGGTCCGCAGCGTGTTGTGCCTCAGTATTTTAATATACCTTAAAAAATAAGCCCATTTCTCTGTGTATGGCTCACATGAGTTGAGCTGCTCAAGTCCGTTCGTTTGTTATCTAGAAGACATCAAAGAGCTTAGTTTCCTCCGGCATCCTTTGAACTCATGGTTAGAACTTTTTTCATGTTTAGTCATTTATTTTATGTTTTTACTACAACTCAAGCAGAAAAGTTTTTCCCCCTTTTTTAATGCTGTTCCCAAATCATGCAGCTTCATACCAACAGCAGTCTGAATATTTATTCTGATTCTGATTTTTAAAAAAATAAACCTTCACGTGCATTATGTACTGTATATCCACGACACACAATGAAACCTCACCTTTGTTAAAGAAAAGACAGCCTCAGACTCATTAAACATGATCCACCTGTGGTGTTCAGAAACGTCCAGGTGTTATTTTGTGATAAAATATTAAAATTCACCTTCGTGGTTAAATGCTTCAACCCTTCAACCTGCCTCCTACTTACACTTAATTGCTGTGTAATTCCCGCTCTCAGATGGAGGCGAGTTGCCTGTAATTGAAAACCCGACCTGCAGCACTGCGTTCTGCCTGACAGTGTTTCCTGCTGCTGTGGATGCAGAAATCGATCAAAGCTGATTGATATTGTTTCCATGTTCACAAACAAACTTCTGCGCTTACCTCGACATGACCATGTAACCAAAGTGACCACGGCTGTCCAGCACAATTATCCCAGCTCAATGTGTGATGTGTCCGGCTGCACATGTTTATGTCATGGTTTTTTTTTTTTATTTTATTAAAAAGTGATATATATTATATTAATGTCTTTGGCATCTGTTAGTAGAAAAAACCCCAATTTTAATAGTTATTTGTATTTGAGGAATGATCGTTGAGACAGTTCTTTTGTTCTCAGGTCATGTCGAAACAAAATGTTTTTGCTGTCAAAGTAAATGTGTCTACTTACACGAAACCAACCCAGTTACACGTTGTTTTTATAAGAAGGACACACACCTGATCACAGGTGGATCACCTGTAAAGATAAAGCTGTGCTGACCGTCGCAGGCGTCTCGGTCTGCAGCAGAGCTTTTTGGCCACGGTGAGTCGTCACGTCCTCAGATTGAATTTGCCTCAGTAATAGCTTTAGTTTCTATCAACTCCTGGTCCAATTTTAGCCCAATTACTTTCCTTCACACCCCCCTGCCTTGAATGGGATAGTCCAACCAGTGTGACTGACAACAAAACTGAGCCCAGCTAATGTTTGACTCTTTTGTTCCTGATTGGATTTTAGTTGAATCTGCCACTTAAACCAGTGCAGGAGTGACCGAGTCCTCCACTCCCTCTTTATTTATCCCGGGAGAACTGACCCGAGGATGCAGGTTGTTTTTCACTTTCATCCTGCTTCATTTTCATTCCGGCAGACACACTCCTCACTGGGAGCTTCCCAGTGTGACCACAGTCTTCTGATGTTGGCTGCTGAACAAAGTAATGGAGGTTAAAGCTGCACTTTACTTCCCACTTAACTGATAAGAACACACAACCCCCCACCCCCACCCCGCCCTGTGCTCCCATGGTGCGATGGTAAGAAGTAAACACACAGGATGATAAGAGAGAAGGTCATAAACAGTATCTGAAAAGGAGTCAGTGGTTTGTAGAGCTGAAAGAATAAATCAATTAATCGCCTGGTCAGCTGCCGTAATATTTATAAAATGGATTCAAAGTTTTAGTCACATTTTATGCAAAAATAGCACAAACTTTCACTGGTTCCAGCTTCTCCAGTGCAAGAATTTGATGCTTGTCTTTGTTATAGGTGAATGTCTTTGGGTTTTGTACATTTTCCTTTGTTTGGTTTTTAAAATAATGTCTTTAATCCAATGAATTCATAAAGGCAACTTCTTTTTAGATCCAATGTTTGACATTAAATGACCAGAGGAGCATTCAGGTAGATAATCGTGGGAGAACCCTGGCGATGGGAAAGAAGAAGAACCGGGAGCCACTAAGTTTTGCTGCTGGTTAAATAATTCTTAGTTGTTTGAAGTAACATTAGTTAAATATTTGTGAGGATTAGCTTCTTTCCACAGTTTTAGAATTGGTGACGGATTATATTTGTATCCTGGACCTTTTGTTGGACAGATTAAGGCATTTGAAGACATCATTTGGAAATCTGGCAAATTTAGATCCCGAATATTAACTGATAATGAAAACAGGCATTAGTTGCCATCTTGTTGTTAATACTCCAACACTGAGTCATTCATGTGGACTTTTCTTGTAAACGTGAAGGCATCCCATTTCCAGTGAGCATCTGCTTTGTTGTGATTTTTTGTTGTATAGTGTTCTAATGTTTTCGTACATTTTTGTCGTCCCCTGCGTAAAGTATTTACACATCATTTAAAATGATTCGATTCCTTTCCTTAGATTTGGCACAGGACCAGCGACTGTAGCTCAGCTTAGAAACACACTGACTTTATTCCTTTTAACATTCACATTATTCCGTTTTTTTCAGATTCGAACCGACAACCTACCAAATGAAACGAAATTCAAACGTAGCTCTTCCCCATTGAACAGTCTGTACGAGGATGTGTGAAAGTTATGGATCTATTTTTTCTTTATGAAACTGGAGACGTGCAGCCACGTTGGCTGAGCTGGTTCAGTCCTAAATCACATCTGAGGCAGATAAGTTTCTCCAGGGGAGAATGAAATAAGCCCTCAACTCCTTGGACGTTTAATCAACAAATCCTAGGTATGGGTCCCTGTAGGGGACAATCTCGTTGGGAGGAGGGGAGGAATTGCCGCTACCACTCACGCTCCTGTCTGCTGTATAGCTCCCCTGGCTCTGACTTGTCAGTGCGGGAGGGGAAAGGTCAGGTAATAGTGTGTCCAGGTTTCGTGGGAAATCTTTGCTCCCCCGCCGCGGCCGCCTTCACAGGTCCGTTTTTCCAGCAAACTCGGGGTCAATCCCATTCTGCTCGTGGTCCATTCAGGAGGTAAACAGGACCAGGATTCAGAATTGAGGGCGACCTCCTCAAACCCCCCCCAGAGGCCTGGGGCTGAAATGGACTCGCCCTCTAAGTCGGTGGCGCTCAGTCCAGTCAGACCTGAAGCCACTTATAGAGTTAGCTGCTGTGCTAATTTTACACAGCTCGATTAAGGCTAACGGACATGAATGGCAGCCACAGAGCCATAACAGGAAACTGAGGGCAAACCTGCGTGCACACGGACTTATTATTAACCTCTTTGACAAAAAACTTGCCACTTTCATAAAAGAAAGAATTACTGAGTAGCCTGCAGTTCCTCTGAAGATTTTCCATATATAAGTTTGCTTTGAACCTCTTTCCCCTCGTGGGGTAATCTGTTAGAAAGCTATCAGATAGAGAAAGGATTGTCACCACTGCAGAGAGAATCAGTGACTTATGGTGAGACTGGTTGGTTTGGTGGATCCGTGCTGAAAAGTTTCACACTGGTCCTCTCACAGAAAACTTATGGAAAGTACTTTTGTACTTAAAGTTCAGAAAAGGCCAAGGGCAGGTATCTGCAAACAGAGACCGGGAGAGATCGGTATGCTCAGCGTGACAAACTGATCTCAGTCTATCCTGTGAATTGCTCCTTGCAGTCAGAACTCATTACCCGAGAGATAATTCTCCTTCCTGTAATAGAGTAAATGCACAGAGGCTGTGCTGCAGTGAATCTGAGTTTGTGTCTTAGCTGGATTGCTTTTCCTTGTATTAGAACATCTTGTTTGCACCTTTTAATAACCGAAGAGTGAAGAACTTGTGTTTATGCAAAGCGTGTTTTCGCTGCACTCTACTCTCTAATTTGACAAGTTTGGATCTTTGTGTGTAATCCATCCTCACTGGTAACACTCAGCCAATGGATGGATGTGTTGTGTGTCCGTGTTTAAATATAACACCTTCGTCTCCATTACCGTGAGTGAGACAGCAGTCACCATGGTCTCCTGTACCTGTGCTGTTAGTTCCTCCGGGTTTTCGCTTTACTCAAGTTGAAGCATTTTCAGCTCAGGTTGAAGTGTCATCATCTGAAGTGAAGCTGCATCTTTTACCCCCGTTTGCATCTTTCCTTTGACTTTGCATTCACCTTTAAATTTTCTTTGATGTTGCCCCTGAATGTACGTGAAGGCTGTAACTATCTTATTTTTCTGACTGTGCACACTGATGACTTGTTTTTCCATCAACTATTGTTTGGATTTGACCAAAGAAGTTCTTATTTTTCCATATCCTGCAGTGCTTTCCAAGTAAACAGGCTGTTTGGGGTTTATTAACATAATGTAAGCATTATTTATGAGTGTCTGTTCTGACGAGTTGGCACAACTGCTGGCTCACTCCCTCTGTTTATACATACATATTTAAAAACTGTGTCTAGCAATCCATAAACCTGTTTCAGACCTCGAATTAGAAAAGTGACTTAACCTAAATATCATTATTTTTTTCTTGTGACATCACTTTGAGGGACAATCGAACTCAAGACTAGATAAACTAGATAAAACGGCTTTAAGGAGTTCCTCAAGAAATAAATAGAGGAATTAAAAAGGTTAATCTGCATCCCCTGAATCATCTGTTCATCACCTGGTTTTGTTTGGTCCCTCAGATTGTGTGTCTGTGTTACACAGTGTCTGTCACAGGGAGCCAAATATTTCTCGGGAAAACTTCAGCGGCATCGCATTGACGCCCACGTTCCTGTTACCTCTGAAGGTCGCTCCTCACTCTCCTCCCTGAGCTAAGACATTAATGTTGTGTGCAGAAATTGCCTATGACCCGTTTGCCCTTACGTAAAACTCATTACACATCTGGCCACAGCTGTGCAGACATGCACACCCACAAACTTGCAATTAAACACACACTTTCACGGACATAAATAGCTCAAACCACACTATAGGGAACATATCAACTCACATGCTCTCTCCAGGAGTGCCATTCCCCTCAGCTGGCTGCTTTCCCTAATTAAATTTTCACTCTGTGGTGTTCTCCTTTCTGTCTGTGTCTTTCAACGTGACCCATAGCTACTCCCACATTTTGCTGCATGCTTATCGGAACGACTTTCTTATGTTCTTTAATTCAGTTACAAAGAGGAGTTGTTTTAATGATTAAGGTTGCTTCTCATTTTTCACAGAAATTCAAAGTAGAGTTCAGAGGTTTCAGCAGCCTTAAAGGATAATTGCAGTTTAGAACAACTTGGGTCTTATATTCATATTTTTACGGTCAGTTGGAAACAGTCCATCAGCATCCAGTTTAGAGATGCATGTCTCATCTTTGACCTGCCGTGCATCCTACAGTTGTGTGGACAGTTTCTCTGTATAATGAAGAACTCTTCCCCGGTGTTTATCGGTGTTTCAGATAGGGATGCACCGATCCACGTTTTTTCACTTCCGATCCAAATACCAGAATTTGGATATCTGCCGATACCGATACTATTCCAATATCAGAGCTCTGTTTGCTTTAATATTATTATTATCATTATTGTTGTTGATTTTATATGATGCTGTAATAAATTTTCTCTACAGGCAAGTGTGATATGTACGAATGTAAGCATGTATGTCCCAAAAGGCAACTTGAGGGAAGTATAAGGTCAGAAAAGAAAGTCAGAAAAACAGGAAATCCTGTTAACAGTCAATATTTATTAAATTCAAGAGATACCCATAAAGGGTAACCTTCTCTTAGACTGCCCCTCTCCAAATAAATTAGAAATAAAAATGGCTTCTTGATGTGATCAGCATAAATTAAGTATACTGTCTCTTGTAGCAGAAACAAATAAAGGTTTTTCAAATCTCAAACATCCCGAGGGGCGGAAGCTCACTCACGGTTCATCTTCTTCCTGTTGTACCTGGAAGGGACATCAGTCTGTGAGTAATATATTGTTGGTGTGTGAATTACCTGGATGACTCACCTGTTATGGTGTCCCGCTTTGGTTTATCGTTTGTTTAAAAGTTAATAGCGCGACCGATGCTAATGCGCTAGCCCGTCAATGGGATTCTCCATATTATGTTAGCATTGAGCTAATCGCTACTTATTACCGCCCCTCGGTACAACGGCTTTGCAAACATTGCAAAAAGTTGGTTAGCCACGGTGCTGCTCGATGCTCGCCTGCTAGCTGGCTGCAAACTGTGGAATGGATTTCCTGAACAGAGGCTTATCTCAATGAGACGCTGAGTAACGAGACACGCTGCCGTTTGCAGCCAGTTAGCAGAGCAGCCGGCAGGGAATCACCTGTGGAGTCATTTCAGCAGACAACATTAAAGCACAGACATGGTTCATGGATCGGAAATCTCCGCAGGTTGGATCGGAAATTGCTGGTTTCGGAACCGATACCGATACTGGATCGGATCGGCCCCATCCCTAGTTTCAGATGCCCTCGTCTGGATAAAATGAGTGTTTTCCATTTCTCTTTTGCACATGCAGGGAAAGTTAGTTTAGCTTCTCGCAGCACAGCCAAGACGCCCGAAGATCCAACCACAAAGATATAGGGTTTCTGTAATTCATACGAGTGTATGTGAGACTGTTAAAGGTCTGGTTGTTACCTGAGGCTGAAGTTTCCTGTCCATTAACATGTCTGCTTTAGTGACCGATTCAAATGGAGCCTCCACATGCGACAGTCGCCACCCACCCTGAGAGGGTTATTAATCATCTGGCTAAATCAGATTTATGGGCTGTAAGATGATCTATCTGAGCATATGCAGGCACAGGAATATTGATTTAACTTTGGCTTTAAGCTAGCCATAAGATATCGTCAGCTCAGTGTTATGAGCTATTGACAAATAGCAGGCGTGCTAAAGGGTGCAGCCAATTGGCAGAAGTGATCTTGAGCCTTTCTGCCTGTTTTGCCCTATCTCATTATCTAGTTGGCCGTGGTGCTCAAGGCTTTTAATCAACACTGAAGCAGTTTCACTCAACCCTCAGCAGAAATCCTTCAGTGTTTTACAGCCAGAGGTATGGAGGATAATAGGAGTTCAAAGTGCAAAATGCTTTTCTTGTGATGGTGCTCACATTTTGTAAACCAGTAAAACCCCAGCCAGCTATCATGGACCTCACAGAGCGTGTAACACAAACTGCTGCAACAGAAACAGTTCTCCTGAATATAATCGTTTCTTAAATAAAGTTTTTTGTCTTTAAACATGTTGTTATCACATACTGAGTTCATGTTATAAATAGTTAAAATGCTGCAGTCACTCAGACGGGTCGGCAGTGATATACACACCTTTTGAAGCCACATTAATATGCACAAAGAGGCCTGATGTTATATGTTTACTGTCATCTGCCCCAGCTGTCAACATAAAGATGACATGTGGGTGTGTTAGCATCTGATAATGGATCGTTTGCTGCGATGAACCGAGTCTGTTCCCTGTAACATTTCATGTCTGTTTGATTTTGACAGAACAACACATCATGGAGGCCGGAGTCGTGTCAGGAGTGTACCTGCCACAGCGACGTGCCCATCTGCAAGCCCGCCCACTGCCCCAACCCTCAGTGTGACTTCCAGAGGGTAAGACAGTTTACGGGAGGGGTCTGGGTGCATTTACACTTTTGGAGAAGAAACTACAACAGATAATTCAAATCCACAGGAACAAAAATGAAATTTAAAAACAGAATCGTGAAGGCTGACAGAAAAATTACTTATATTTTTAACTTTACTGTTTTTTTTACTAAGTCCTTATTTACTTCCAAAACAAAATGATACCATGGCAGCCATGTCTCAATGCAGTAACACCTAAGAATATATACCTAGAAACGAATTAATTTAATTTAAATATCATATTATAGAAATGCATTACATGACATTACAGAGTGAGTGAGGATCATACTGTTTTGCCAAAATCAACACACTCCACATAAGCCAGTGGAGAGCGATCAGAAGGATTTCATCGCAGTATGTGAATAAAATGTAAGGATTTGAATGTTTTTTTTTTTTTATATTTTAATCTCCCTCTCCTCATTTCACCTTGAAGTGCGGATCCTCTTCCAAGGGCTTATTTAATCACTTGTCTTTGTGAGTCGGCCTTACAGCGCGAATCAATGAGTTTACAGGCCACTGTGCAGTCAAGTCTGCCGATTGCACCATTTCATTTGCCACAACGACAACTGTTGGGAGACTGTTAGTTCCAGCCTTCCCGTTTTTGGCTGATTTGAATTCGCAGGGACACATTTTCACTCCATCTATCCGCCTGCTCCTCCTCGGGCTTCTTCCTGAATGTGATTTAAATGTGAAGCCTGCAGTGACGGCATCAAATCCAATACCAACCCTGAGCTAAGCCAACAATCAATGTCTAATGAATTCCACTCTGCTGGCTAGCAATCCAATGTTAATTAAAAATTAGTCATCATGCTCACCAAGCCGTGTGCTCCCTCCATTTAAAAAGCTCTTAAAATGTGACTCCCTCTCACCTACACTGTGATAAAAAACTAATTGGGTTTTTATCATCTGCCCGTCCCTGATTCAACGGCTTTTTTGTTGAAATTCACTGTGATTATCTGCTAAATTTTCTTTTTTTTTCCTAATTTTCTCACCAGATTAACTTTTCTGAAATTGATTTCTAATTTTCACTGTAGCATCTTAATATTTCTGTAACGTCGCTAACGTTAATCGTCTGCCACAGACGTGAATGTCGGGATGGTGCAGCTCATTTTAATATCAGGTTTTGGCTGCAACCAATGAGTTTCATTATCAATTAATTTGCCAATTATTCCATCCATCCATCCGTTTTCTATACCGCTGGATCCGGATCAGGGTCGCGGGACAGCTGGAGCCTATCCCAGCTGGGCGAGAGGCGGGGTACACCCTGGAGTGGTGGCCAGTCAATCACAGGGCTGACTTCCAATTATTTTCTAAATTAATTGTTTAGTCTATGAAATATTAATATTAAAGACATAGTGAAGAACAACTGTCACGACTTCCCAGAGCGAGAAGCGTCGTCCTTTAACTGCTTGTTTTGTTTGACCAACATTCAAAAATCACATATGACAAAAAATGAGCAGCAAATTCTCAAACTTAGGAATCTGTAACCTACAAATGTTTGACATATTTGATGCCCGTGCTTTCTGTTCTCACTCATTCAGCCATTTTTTTCCAGTTTCAGTTTTTCAGTTTGCAGTTTTATTTGAAATGTAATAAATAAGATAGTGAAAGTAAAAACAACCACAAACGAAACGAGAAAAATGAAAAAGTGATCTTGAAAACTGTATCTTAAAATCTCACATCGTTCTGATATAAACTGATGGATTCTTTAAGTACATGGAGATATGTCGACTCTGTACCACAAATAAAAGGAAGGTTGGACTTCAGTTGAGCTCACAGTCCACTACACTCCTGGGTTTGGGCTTACATTATTTTATGATCAGAAAGGATAGCAGCTTGTAAATCTCAGATTCACCATCTACTCTTCAGTGTTACAGAGAAGCACCGGACACAGACATCATTTTTATTTTCCTGCAAAAGCAACTGCAAGATAAAAAAAAACCTTGAGTCTTAAGAGTCTCTGAATGCAGCACTCCAGTGATAAACGAACTGAGCCTGTATCATCTCTCTTCATTTGCAGCAATAAATAAAATTCTTGTACTATAGGCAGATTTTTGTGATTAAATTTGATGCAGCAGAGGGACTGAAGCAAATGAAAAGACGTGGGCACGTGAGCCTGAACACATGAACACACTGGAAGGTTTGCGTTAGTGGTGTTTAATTCATTGGCTGTTGGAACAGATAAATCTTACTGATGCTGTTAAAATTCAGCTGGTGGTCTAAACACTTGGTTTATCTGTTTGTTTGTGGCAAACCACCACCTTCTGCACAGCTCACTCTGTTCTATTTTCCAAACTTATTTGTACTTTCAGTTTTCATTCTTCTGCCTGTTCACGTGTAATTTATCTTCCGCTGCTGATTCACTGTAATTCTGTTCAGTTTTTGTTTCTCTTTATCAATTGACGTGAGACATTCTCTGAAGCTCCTTGGGGGTTGTTTTCTCTCACCTCTCCTTTTTTCTTTTCTGTATCATTTGTATTTGCAAATAACAACTAAACTATTCAGCGGCTCTGCGTCTGGACCACATTGGGCTTCAGTTAGGTTGTGTAGGCAGCACGGCTGCGTGGCGAATCTGTATTGTAATACGTATTGTAATGCGTTCACCGCACTCGCTCTGTATTCCACACGCTGTGCACGCCTGATAGAGTTTTCATTATAGTCAGTTCCTTTGTGCTGTTTGTGTCACACGTGGGTTAATTTCCATGGAAATAAGACTGTAATCGACAGGTTTTGCGTTCGTGCCGGTTAAAGGGAATCACATCCATTTTCTTTCCACGTCTTGGGGTATTTGTGTGTGTTTTGGTCATGCTCGTTGTGTATGTGTGTTTTCATGTGTTTCGTCTTTTCTAAAGGGCGAGCGTTTGAGGATCCCTGCCAACAAGTGCTGTCCGGAGTGCATCTCCTCGTCTCAGGGCTCCTGCCAGTACGAAGGAGTCGTCTATGGAGTAAGTGAAAGTGATGCTCTCTCTTTCCTCTTCCCCTGATCATCCAGTCATTTCATTACATGTTGTTATGCATACACAAAGATGCAGCATCTAAGTACGGCACACAATAACATATTAGACCCGTTTCAACATGACAGTGCCCCCATGCACAAAGCCGGCTCCATGAAGAGACGAACTGAAAACGCAGACTGTGAACCATTCAGACCTTATCGCTCCATCACCAGTGTTTGAAACCTGGTGGAAATCCTAAAACCAGAATGAAGGCCATAATGGCAGCACATTAATGTTGGAACGTCCTGTTCAATAATCACTCAGGCTGTACTGGTATTTTTCTCTCGTCTGTTTCTCGGTAAAGGCTTGGGATGATGTTTGGTGGGAAATCCTAAATTGTTGATGTGACATCCGAGGTGATTTAACCCTCGTTTCTCCTTTCAAACGGATTCCTGCATTGGATTTGGTCACTGCTGAAAAGCTGCTTCCAGAGACCCACCCCCCTTCCCGCCTCCCTCTCACGAAAACAACAATCACTGTCTTGTTCATCTTTCATCGAGTGTCCTCTCACTTAATGAGCTGGACATTTTGGCAGCCATTTTGGACAATGAGCGTCCTAAAGAGAGACACGTCTTTTTCTTGGCTGGGTTTGGAGATTCCATCGGCACTGCTTCCAGGCTGAAGTGGCACTTTACACGGATCTGAACAACCAGGAGTGGAAGTTTGGAGAGGAGTCGTGGCCTTTTTTTGTTGGTGTTACTACATCTCCACTGAAGCACCAGGGCTGACGTTACGCTGCTGCTGCTCCTTTCACAGGAAACACTGATTGGAAAAATGATTTATTAATTTAATTAAAATTTTCAGACATCCCAGGCTACAAAGGGTGGTGATTTTTGTAAGGTGACAATGGATGTGTGTATATAGAACAACAGTGTTTTGGGTTTTGTTTTTTATTCTGTATTTTGGGTCACAGTATTTGATTTGATTTTTTTCTTCCTGTGATCTGTGACAGCTCCAGAATCAGGGGTCAGGACCCAAACTTTTAATTGAACACACAGTTGACAGATTGTGATTTTTTCTATATTTAAAAGAAGAAAAAACATATTGTCTGTTTATCAAAACCACCTTCGGATCTTTCCAGGGTGAAAAAGCATTTAGATGAATCCTCCATTCAAACTCAGACCAATGATTTTTTTTTTTTTCATGCAGTGTAGCAAAGGTTTTAATGCAGGTTTCGCTGCCTGACACCTCAGAAAGTCGGATCCTCACCTCTACCAGTTTGACTGCTGGCAACACGGATGTGCTGATACCTCATTTAGACTGAAAGAACAACGCTGCACTTATATGGTACATCCACAAGTGGATGTGTAAGAGATACATCTAACTCTAATTAACACCCCAGAGATGGTTGTGTAAGAATGAGTTCCATCAACCCAGCTCTGTCAGTCACAGTATAGAAACATCTTCATGGTTTTATAATAACACGTGTTACCCTGAGGTCTTTCCTTAACTCACATACACGTATGAATAAAATGATGTAGAGAAATCGGAGCAGACTGCTCCGCTGGAACGACTTAACATACACACTGATTAGACATCTGCACTTCAGCTTTCATATGTGACGGTAATGTCCTCTCACACTGTGCCTCGTCATCCACATTCACTCACACACGTCTTATTTTTTAATCTTTTTTTTTTCTTTTTCTCTCCTCCCGTGTTCTCTTTTTGACACATCTTTCCTCTACCTTCTCCCCCCTCTGTGACTCCGCTCTCTCCTCTGTCACTCAGGCTTAGGCTTACAAAGTTGTCTTGTCCACAGAGAGTAAAACAGCTTTCCTCATCCCACTGTCCCTCCGCTTCTTGATCTTCTTTTTTTTCTCCTCTGGTTGTGTTTCTGTCTCTGTAATTGTCTGTTTCTCTGGTTCCCACAGCACGACAGCCAGTGGAGTCCCTCGCCCTGTTCCCTGTGTATTTGTTCCAGAGGGAGTGTATCCTGCAACACCCGCCCCTGCCCCCCTCTCAGCTGTCCTGGGGACCAGAGCCCATTCACCCCAGCCGGAGAGTGCTGTCCTAAGTGTGGCCGCAGTGGAGGTGAGGACTGCTTGTCCTGTCCTGTCAGAAGCTTTTGAACCTGGTAGAATGCAGATTTCTGATGCTGCTTCTGTTTCTCACAGATGTCTTTTAAAAGGCTTTACCTGTGAGCCACCACCTGTTTATTTCAGTGACCCAGCTGAACCGTATTAATACGAATCGTGGGTTAAATCACCTCGGATTCTCCTCTTTCTTTGAAATTTGCGCTTGATTGGATGGAAACCTGGCTTTAGTGTGTGAATGCAGTGCTTTTCAGATGCTGACTCTTAAACCTCAGATGTCAATGTTTCCATTAATGCACACATTTCACAGCTGACCTCGCTTTAAACAGAATAACCATGCTATAGCAGTTTAACCGTTACCACAATGAAAAGTCTAAATGTCCACTCTCATGATTACTTTAGTTTCAAGTTTCTGCTATAAAATAAGAAACCGAATCCACATTTGTCCAAATGCATTTTTAGTGAGAGTCACTGCTGGGAAATTTCCTCCACTGGTAGAAAGTGGCATTTAAAAATCCCATAATATTTGTCATTGCTGCCCTGGTTCACCGTGAATAGCGCCACACATTTAGATTGGGAGAGATCTCAGTCTAACACCAGTCAGATTCCAGTGCCTTTCTCAAGGGCAGTTTTACTGGAGCTGAAGTTCTTACTTGCTCCTTGGTCACTGTTGTAAAAAGGCGAGTAAAAAAAAAAAAAAAAAAATCTCACAAATACACAACGTAGTGTAAAATGCCTCAGCACTGCTATGAAACTGTGACACACAACGCAACAACACAAAATACTGGCACACACAAACATGCACTGAACCTCGAACACCATAACTTTTCTCCGGGCAGGAAGACACACACACACACAGACAAATATCAGATTACACACACACACACACACACACACACACACACACACACACACACACAAAATCACTTATACATTCACACAGGACACCTGAGTCTGAAGTGTCTGTGCTGGCGCTGACAGTCACACACAGAGTGACACTGCCTCAGGTTAGCTCACTTCCTCCTCTTGCAATAAACATCATCTCTGCTCCTGCTCTCAGCTCAGCTTCTAACCTCAAATGGGTTTTTCTGATAATCTCTTCTTTGGCCTCGACTCTCCACACTGTGCTGCAGAACTTAATTCTTTATTTCTTTTTCTTTTTTAGCTGGACTGCAAAGTCTGGGCCCTGTGTAACTTCATCAGCCTGTGACTGACTGACTGGCTGATGAAGTTACACCATTGGTCAGCAGGTCGAGTGTCGGGGTTTCCCCATTGGCTGTGCTCATTCACGCTGAAGATGTGGGGGATGTTTACAAGCAGCGTTGCCGGCTCGGCGCTTTTGTCACTAGATCCTAGCGCCTTTTCTCTTTTTTAAAAAGCACCTGGCACCTTCTCTCTCTCAGTGTATTAAGTCATTCAGTTCCACGATGGCTTCCTCTGTGTTTGGGTACATTGTGTAATTTAGCATTTTTCTTAATTGCCTTGTGAAGCCATGTTTATTTTATTGAGTCCAAAGGTTTTACTCTAACGACTAAAGATGCATCCATCCACACAGAACTGCAATCAAAATGCAAATGTTCCCAATGAAATTCTTAAATGCTTCTCATACAGTTGCATGCCCTCGCATGCTTGGACCCCACTTTTTGTGCGGCATCTGGTCTTTTACATTCAGGATGTTGTCGTGACAAACCAGACAGACCAGCACAGAGCAGCTGGAGCGGAGCCGAAAGGTTAATCTCCACTCTAATGATGTCGTGGATGATGCATCCCAGCAGTTAGCGGCTAATTAGCGACTGCTTTTTTCTCCTGACTGTAAATCAATGAGTGTGTGGGCAAACAATGCTTGAGCAGTGACACCTGTTTTCACTGCTAACTTGTGTGTGTGTGTGTGTGTGTGTGTGTGTGTGTGTGTGTGTGTGTGTGTGTGTGTGTGTGTGTGTGTGTGTGTGTGTCAGAGTCTTGCTCCTGGCAGGGGGTGGTGTACAGGGATGGTGAAGAGTGGAAGCCCAGCCTCTGTTCCAGATGTGTCTGCAGCAATGGGGAAGTCCAGTGTTCGGTGGCAGAGTGTCAGCAAGTGGCCTGCAAACCAGTGAGTTTCCACAAACACAGATAATAAACACGCACCTGCGATATTCACACCGGCCACTTACAGTAAAACGAATCTGTGTTTCTGTCGCCCTCGGTTCAATGTGCTCAGTGTGTACATGGATGTAGGAGGAACAGCCTGATAAAAAATAAGCTTTTTGCCATGAAATTCACAGTTAGATATGATGACAATCAATTTGACCTAATACATAATTGATTATCTGTCTCACATTCATGCGCTTCTTCTTCGGGTGGGAATAGAAACCGTCTGTATAGAATCAGGGGAAAGAAACGACCTTGTTTTGTGTCCCTCTCCATCCCTTATAGGCGGCTTTGCTGCTGGGTTGCTCAGAGCAGTGTTTCATAAATGCGGACCCATCTCTTGACTTGTTTTTATTCCATATTGCGCTGGAGCATTATATATTATAATTAAATGAAGTACATTATAATAAATCCATGGAAGGTCAGCGCGGCTCTCGCAGGAGTGTGACTGAAGGGAGCAGCATCACCCAGCAGGACTGCACGCAGCAGAAAAATGAGCTCTCATTTTTCACTATCCTCCCGGGAGAAAAAAAAAAAAAGATGTCTGAACTGTTTGCCATAAAAATACACAACATGTACCATACGACTAAAGCAGCAATGCTCAGCTGATTATTAGACTGAAAGAAAATGAATCTGTAGCTGTGTTGGTAATCAATTCAGTGTTTTAGTTATTTTTCAAACCAAAATGTTCTGGGTTCCAGCTTCTCAGTATGATGATTTGCCCCTTTTTGTTATCACATTAAAAAGTTGAGTCAAAGCCGGAGACGTTGTCCCGTACAGAGATGCTGTGTGCCGTCACAGCGTCCGGCTGATGTTGGTCAGGAAATGTCTCCTGGGTATTTTTCTTCACGTTAAAGCCCCAGTGTTTCAATTTCCTTTTTTTTCTTTACTCTTTTGGCATTTTTCTTCCCTAAACATTTTAAATAAAGAAGATATTGCGAGTGAAGTCCCACAGGTTTGCAGTAGAAGCTGTTTTTTCACAGCAGTGCGTCGGTGGTTTTCACGTTGTGCTAAGCTCGGTCAAACACGAGGTCAGCACAGTGTTGTATGTAACATGATATTTTACCACAGAAGAAGCAAGTAGATCTGTACTCTTTTATTATTGTAGGTCATTTGTCTGTTTCTGACACACACACACACACACATACACACACACACACACACACACACACACACACACATACACACACACACACACACACACACATACACACACACACACACATACACACACACACATACACACACACACACACACACATACACACACACACACACACACACACACACACCTGGTCTGACTGTTTTTTTCTAACTCCCCTCAGAATGAGAACTTGGTGATTCAGCCAGGCCAGTGTTGTCCTCAGTGTGTGTCCAACCCCTGTCTGTCTTCTGGGAAACAGTACCAGGTGGGCAACCTGTGTGTGTGTGTGTGTGTGATTTTTCTTATGTGTGGGAGGCATCTGATGACAGCTCATAAAGATGTGCATATGTGACACATTTTATACAGCATTTGCGTTTGTCTGCACAATCTATGAGAATATTTTTATTTATGTGTGTGTGAATGTGTGTGTGTGTGTGTGAATGTGTGTGTTCCTATTTTTGATGCTGAGATGAAAGTGGCCCAAGCACTCTCCTCTCCTCTCCTCTCCTCTCCTCTCCTCTTCCTTCCTCCTCTCCTCTCCTCTTCCTTCCTTCTCTCCTTTACTCTCCTCTCCTCTTCCTTCCTCCTCTCCTCTCCTTTCCTCTCCTCTCCTCTCCTCTCCTCTCCTCTTTCTTCCTCCTCTCCTCTCCTCTCCTCTCCTCTCTACTTGTTCTCTCATCTCAGTTTGCATCACCTCATCTGCCCTCCTCTCCTCTCCTCTCCTTTCCTCTCCTCTCCTTTCCTCTCCTCTCCTCTCCTCTCCTCTCTTCTCCTCTCCTCTCCTCTTTCTTCCCCCTCTCCTCTCCTCTCCTCTCTACTTGTTCTCTCATCTCAGTTTGCATCACCTCATCTGCCCTGCTCTTGCTTTCTCCTGCTGTGTTTACAGTATACACTCACCCGCTCTCTCTATCTCTCTTTCACTGCCAAGTCTCTCCTTTGATCATAGAGTGTCCCATTCTGTCTAATGTGAGTTCGTAGCTTCTAAGACACGCGCACACACACACACACACACACACACACACACGCCCATGCACACACACACACTCATTCATGTTAGCGTTGTCATGACTTCAGATGTATGTTTTCTTCTTCAGGGTTGCAGGAAGCGTCAGGGACATCTCAATTTGTTATTTATTAAAGAGGATGAATTATGTTGCCTTGCTTCTGGTCTCAAATACACAACCTTAGTCCTTATACAGCGTAGGCATGCATGTACACACATAGGAGAGTGTATGTATGTGTAAATGGCTGTATGATGTATGAGCTGATTAACAGGATTACAGGTAATTCCATGCATTGATATAATAGTCTTAGTCACTCTGAGGTGAAAACACACGCTGATGTTCATGAAACAACATGAAAATGATTTTCATGTTCAGAGCTGTTTATTCAGGCCTTTTTAAATCAGTCTGTGCTACAGTTTATTATAAATCACTCACATTTCCGTTCACATGGATACAGAGGAACCTTTCTTACAGGTCAGTGATGTTCAAGGAGCCGCACAGCGTGTTACACAGGGTTCTGATCTCTGTGATAAATGGCTGTAATAAATGTTATATCAGTGAAAAATGTCTTCTGGTGATATAATTAAACAATTTGCATCCTCCAGGCTTCAGTCAATATTTAATTACGTAGTTAAAGCTGAAAGAGGAAAGAAGTTGGAATTTAATCTGACAGCTACAGGAAAATGACTCCAGATTTAAACAGATTATATATTTAAGTCCTCGAGCACATCAGGCATGGAGCCTTTGTGGCACAACCCCAGTTCACTTTGGTGTCCTAACAAGAGAGTGCATGAGAGACGAGTGTCTTCCCTGCCAGGCGCCGAGAACTTTATAAAGAAGTTACACTGCCCTTTGCTGTTTTTGAATCCCATCAGCACCTAGTTAGCAGTGATTTTATGATTTGCAGATCAAAAGATGTTCAGACTTGAAGGTTAAAACTAAAAAGTGTTAGAAGTTAGAAGTTGGCGTAGACATGCGGACTTCATAGAACTGTCATTTCAACAGTAATTCAGTAACTTTTATTTGAACATGTAGTTAAAAACATTTACTTGTCATTTAAATGCTGCTTAAACAGCAGTGATTAAATCTAAAAAAAAACTTTTCAACCACATTCAGCCAGTTTTTAAGTAAAACATTAAAACTGGGTAAATCACCAAAACCTCTAAATTATCAAAATAATCTTTGATAAAGAACCTGTTCTGTAATTAGTAATTTACCATACCAGTGTCATTACTGTTGATCTTCAGTCAGTCATTGTTCTTTAAAAATTGTTTATTGATTTGTCTCAAAACTTGATGAACTTGAATCCAGCATGTTGTCCTCTGTCCTTTCAAAATAAATGAAAACCTTATCTTTGAATAGTTAACTTTATTTGATGAATGAAGTCTTTGCACACAGTCAGTGAGCAGCACGAGCAGGTGGAGCTTCGTGTAAATACGTCCATGCAGGTTGTAAATTCACTGCTGCTCCTGTTGACTTAGAGTTCAGATCTTCACGTCCCCTTGTTTGGAAAGTTTGGAACCTAAGCAGAATTATGTCGACCTCTGAAAGCTGCTGTTTGCTCCTGACAACAAAGCCTGTGTGTGTGCGTGCCGCTGTGTATTTGTATGCCATTCACACTCCCTACCCTGAATCCCCACATGGGAAAGAAGACACTCATTGGATTCAAATGAGCTGTGAGTTTCCTACAGACAGCCTGTGATTGACTGTGTGTGTGAGAGAGTGTGTATGAGAGTGTGTAGTTTGTAGGAGTGTGTAGTTTGGAAATGGTCTAACTGTGTATCTGTGTGCATCTTGGCAGCATGGTGAGCAGTGGCAGAAGAGCGCCTGCACCACGTGTGTGTGTGACCGGGGTCAGTCTAAATGCCACACGCACACCTGTCGGCCCGTCACCTGTGAAAAGGTGGGTAGTCTCTCACACACACACACCCCTGTACACACACACACACTGACATTCAGTTCCATCCTGAATTCAGCTTGTACATTTGTCTCTATGTTGAAGCTCTAATGGATGCACAGACGTTTAACTATGCAACACCTCACAGAAATGTCTTCTGCTCTCTGCCTGACAGTCACAGTCACACACACACACACACACACACACACACACACACACACACAAACACACACACACACACACAAGCTGACATTTCATTGTTAATTGTATGCAAATCTCAGCTTGCAGCTTCCATTCTGTTGCAGAGCTCTCGTTAGTGAAGTCAGACAGGACCATAAAACACAGTCCGGACACACAATGCAACATTACAAGGCCACGCTGTTTTTTAAACTTTAACCAAAACTTAAAGTAACAAATATACAGCTTTGATTTCAGCACAGTTAACAATTTCATCTACTGGCCAAAAAAAAAAGGAAGTACTGCAAAAAGAGGAACCACTACTCAGAAATAAACTTATAAATAGAAAGAAAAAAGCAAACTAATAACTGCCTGCTCTGTTCTGTGAATAAATGCCAATGATTCACAAAACTGTGACAGTATTTGGATAGACTTTGAACACACTGCTTGAACTTTCAGTAGAGATTCCTATAATAACATGGACTGATAGAAAAGCTCTCAGATTCGGAGCTGTTACAGGAGTTACATCTGCAGTGTCAGTAAATCTACACCTCTCAGCACTTTCAAATAAAGTCGGAAGAACTGTCTGATGATGCAAACTGCTTGGTGCGTTTTCCCTTAATGATGCAACACACGCTCCCCTCCTCTCATCCTTCTCTCCTGAAACACACATACACAAGAAAACTGCATTTTCATAAGCTCCTCGGATTTTCTTTGTCTCGTCTCACAGCTCAGTTTGCTTTCCCTTCATTCCCATCACCACGGAAACCCAGACTGTACTGTACTGCTTCCTTACAGGGTCAGACCAAAGTAAAGCGTGCTGGTCAGTGCTGTGATGAATGCGCTGCCGCCAAGGGAAGCTGTCTATACGAGGGCGTGGTGCGTTACCATGGAGACATGTGGAACGGCACCGGCTGCGAGTTCTGCAGCTGCAACCGGGGTCAGGTTCTCTGTCAGAGGGCCGAGTGTGGCCGCGTCGAATGCCCACAGGTGAGTCTGGAACAGGCCTTATGTATCTGAAAACTGTGGATGTGAGTGTGGAAGTATACAAACGTGTCCTCAGGGCAGAACTTTTCTCCTTGGCAGGAAAAGACTATTTTGTTAAATGTAAGTGGGCTGAGCCGGAGAGCTGCAGATTCTCTGTCTAAATAGGTGGTATTCAGACCGACTGTGTAAAGCTCCTCATTCATATCAGTGAAGCCCTGATGAAAAGGCAAGGGCAAGAAAAAAAAAAAAAAAAACACAAGGTCTTCAGGCAGAAAAGCTCAAGAAATGCTGCTTTCATCAATTAAATGCATTCAGTGCTCACTGAAAACTTTGTAAAATACCTTTTCAGACTTGTAAAACCATGTCTGATTGTATTATAAAGTGCTTCTCAGTGTGTTGGTGCTCGATAAGCTGTTAAACCAACAAGCTCTTCAACCTAAAAAGCCACATAGGTCGTTGGATGCGACTCTTAAGAGCGTATCTGTTGACCTTCACTGTCATGGTAACAATAATAAACACGCAGTCCTGGTCGTGGAACAGTCACACTTGGTTAGGTTTAAGGAAATGATTGACTGTCTGTGACTAACTGTCACATGGGAAAATAACAGCCCCTGTGTGAGCCCATCCATCAACCCCAGCTTCCCCCATATTCAGACCTTTCTCCCATCCTAATTACTACAACCACACGGTGCCTCTTAACAATAAAACATAACTATGGGCCATGATAAGGTGCTTTCACAGATGACCTATGAGGTTGTTTTTTTTTCTATTGGCTGTATCATTCAAACAGGATTTCCTGGATCGTATTTCAGTCTTAGTAGCGGCACATCTTCACAAACACAGGCCCTTGGGTTTATTCATGTTTAAAACTTGCCTCTATTTTATGAAACCACATGATGAGAAACAGTTCATTGGACAGGTCGAGTGCAAAACTGTTTGAATCCACAGCCCCAATATGTGAATGTAACCTAGATTATATAGATCTAACTCACTTGTTCTGTGTATTTCCACTAATGTTGATCTTAAATAACTGGGCAAGGTATTTGCATAACTCTCTGTGCCTGTATTTTTATGATCTTATTCCTTGCAGGTTTCCGCTATGATCATATGCGACCGTATGAGTTGGCTTTTCCCGCAGACCCCACATGCTTCACCTCCTCTGCCTCAGTTCTCAAACTCTTGCCCTAAAAATGCAACCTGTCAGCATCCAGAAATCCCATTCCCTGGCCTTCAAATGGGCCACTAAAAAGTTAATGGAAGATGTCACACTTACTTTGTTCGCAGTTTCCTACATGTGCTGCAGTGAAATTTACCAATTCACAAGGTCGGATGTAACTATATTCATTGGTATTTAGGAGGAAATCCAGGTTGGATGGAATGGGGAAGAGGGCTGATCATTGGAGGTTAAAAGCTTGGCTGCCTCCATCACAGATAATTCACTCAGTTAAGATGAAGTAAATTGAAAGAGTAGATGAAACCCTAATGATCTGCGTGGAAACTTGCACTACAGTTTCAGCATTAGGACCTGTCAGTAGACACGCAAAGTCCTACACCAACGTTTCCCTGAATGCATCACGTCTTTAAACTCAATAGTACGGTCTCTACGTCGAATGAATACAAACGAACACATCAGAAGCATCAGCCGTAGCCCTCACATGAAGACGTGCATATCAGACTTGGCCCAGTTAGGAATGTAGGACATTGGACGTGGGAGTTTTTTGGGACAAAACAAACAAAGGATTTGTTAAGGTTGTTAGCTGGTGTTCCCTTAGTTACTTTTATCCCTGATGAATGACCCATTTTCCGGCGCCACATTGACTCAACACCTCATCCAGTATTTTCATATGTCAAGTAGATTTAATAATATTGCTTTAATATCCCCTGCCACGGCCAAATAAGCCCTCATTAATCATGCTGTACAATGATAATTACAGCTGGTAAGTGTCATTAGTCGTAAATAGCATAATTGGCGTTCGTCCAGCTCCGAGTTGAGCAAGGTCACTCCGCTAAGACGATCAGAGCCACGCTGTTTTCACCCTGCGTGTGTTAGTGTGCAAAACACTGAGGACAAGGTTGTGGGTTTAATGACGTGTGGGTCAATCGGCAGAGAAGGGCACTGGGCTACAGGTGTAGTAAGGGATTTATGATTCCTTAAGATGCCACGTTCCCTAATAATGTAATGTGATGGTACTGTAAGGAAGTCTTAACCTCAGAAAATTGCAAATCAAATCAAAGTTGGTATTTTTTTTGTTGTTGTTTTTTAGGGATCAGAACTTGTTCACTTGCCGGGGAAGTGCTGCCTGGAGTGTTCCTCTGTGAAACCTTCCTGTGTGTACGAGGGGAAATCCTACGAGGTACTTCCATCGTAGATCTGCACTTGACTTTGAGCTCGTTTGCTCATAAACATGAGAAGAAAACTGCAAAATCAGGCAAGAAATCCAAACTGTGTGGGTGAGACAAAGACATTACAGGGCTTCTGTGAACTCTCTATTCTCAGAAGAAGAAGTAAGTAAGTGGCATAAAGTCTCACTGCAGAGGAGGCTGCTACACTGACAAATACATCAATACTAAGTTGGATATAAATATATAAATACAAACTCTAAACACTGGTAATTAAAGTTCCAATGAGACAGAGTAAATGTGTATTTTAGGACAGAGCTATCAAATAACTTTGGGCTGTTTAGCCTGTAACAAGAATCTCTCTCTTATTATTCTGGCCCATATCTTTTAGAGTGTCGTCAACTTCATTATTTATAGACTAGCCCTGGAAACCCAGAATGCAAAGGCTTTAATTTTTTACATTTTCTGCCGGCGGGGAAATGCTCATGAAATGCTGCGGGACGGTCAGCCGTGGCCGAGGCTTGGAGCGAGTGCAGAGAGAGCTATTATCCTTTTCAATTAGATTTTTCTTTGTCTCCCTGAGGAATTCATCTTACCAGTAGTAAACAAAAACAGGCAGGTACTGCATACTTATTAGGCACCTGCACACATCAATACATGGGTGTCTTTTGGTCTGTTGGGGGAGACTTGCCTGAGAGGTTAAAGCAAGAAGTTTGTGACTAGATGATTACTGGATAAGTACTGGAGTTCCTGAGTGACTTATAGACCTCAAACTTAATGAGCTAAAATAATAAACTATGTTTATATAACTTATCTTTATGTTGATTTAAAAACACAGTAACAAGCTTTTTATCTAAGACTGAACGAACTGAAACACAGTTTTTACATGATTGTTCCAAACGAGAAAAATGTGTCACAACCTATAATATAATAAATGAGCACAGTCAGTAAATGATCAAACACACAACGTGCTGGCGATGCATTTGAAAACAACCTTTGAAAATGAAAATTATGACTAAATGCATTACGTTTTTCATCAGTAAATAAAACTTAAACAGTAATGTGAAAGACCGAGAAATGGACGTTTTAATGTAAGTCTTAGATGGAGGGTTTAACCTGGCTCCCTCCAAAGTTCAGAGCTGTTTGTATGATTGAAATTTGGGCCTCACTAGGAAAGGGTTTCATTCAGTTACATGATCTAATGTCCTTCAGCTGTTACATAACTGCACAGGCCGACACTGGATGGGACACTGGAGGTTGCAAACTTCTTCCCTCCTGCTGTTCAGGGCTGTAGGTCTTGTGTCGTCATAAAATATAAAACTTTTTCACTGTTCTGTGTTAAATGCATTTAAAAAAAAATATTCCTGCTATTTGACTAACCATCCGTCTTTGGTGGTCCTCTGTCAGTCCACTCATTCTGCTTTGAAAGCATTTATAAAAGTCGTGACTGTGAGGCTTCTTTTTAAAACTGACACATGCAGCTTATTAGCATTCAGCTCAGTGCCTGGTCTGTGTGGCTTCCTTTTTTAATTGTGATTCAGCTTCTTCAAAGTTAAAGTCCTCTGTCACTGGTGTTTTCAGCAGCCTGTCCATCTGCTGTAAGATGTCTCTGCCACAGTCACACGTTGTGCATAAGAACTTCACCCTCAGTGTTCACTGAGTCCAGGTTTAAAAAAAAAAGTCCTCTCTCTCCTCTGTTTTCATTCCCTGTCACTCTGGTCTCAGGACATGGCTCAGTGGACTGATGGCAGTTGCCGTGAGTGTGAATGCCGTGATGCCCAGGCGACTTGTTATCTGCGGTCCTGCCCCACTTGCCCGCCAGGCACCCTGGCCGTCACCCAGGAGGGTCGATGCTGCCCCGAGTGTCGCCAAGGTACGTTGCTGCAAAGGATGCTGGGTGCATCTGTGTGTGTGTGTGTGTGTCAGGCGTGTATGTGTTTGCGTCTGGCCACGTCGGTGACATTCTTCTGCCCTGTCAAACCCTGTTAGTGTTTTACATGTCCCTCGTTGACAGCACACACATCGCAGAGGTTTCTGTGAGTGTCTGTCTGTAGGTGACTTTGACGGGCGAAGGTCCCTCCGTCACACAGACCTGTTTTTAAACTCTGCTCATTCTGATGTTCATGTAAACCTCCTGGATGAATAATTCTGAGGCTGAAGGTCTTTTGAAGCAGCTTCAAGGAGGAATCAGCCCTCAGTCTGAAGGCTGACGCCTCTTTCAGTTTTTCAGTTAATTTGGGATGAAGTTGTCGCATTGAATTAATTTTATTTTACGCACACATCCCTCAGATTTATTCAGCTGTATATTCATCTTTACATACAGATTTCATACGTTTACCAGAATGCCTTTAGACAACAGAGACTGGCTCTGAAAATGTCCTACTTAGTCAAAGATATTTTTACAGGCATTAAAGTATGACTAACGAGTGAACAAGTATGTGAATGTCACACTGAGTCTCTGCTCACTTCCAAATCCCACTGTTTTCTGTAGCTGCATTACACTTTGGTGTATGTTTCACTGGTGTGGGTGGAGAAATTGCTCTCTCTGCCTTCCAAATCCCTCTTTGATTGATTTCTCCCTGTATGATTTCTGGCTGCTGGTACGAAATTAGGGTTCAAGAAAGAAGTTGTTCTCGGTCTTTGAGTCTGTGGGACGGACAGCAAAACTTAGTGTTCTGCTCTTTAACTTCGCCGTTGATTGACTATCGATGGAAGCATCTGCATATCTTCACAGTCTCCCGGGTGCTTTTTGCTCCGATTTTTCCTTTTAAAATCTGAGTGAACATAAAAGAAAGCTGTCAGCTGGTCGTTTGGATCCCTTTAACGATGGGAAAATTAGGGCATTGCCAGTCAATCAGAAACATGCATCCTCCTACTTAAGCAGCAAGATACCCGAGTGCTTCACATGCTGCAGGAGACTGACTGTGTGAATGGGGGTGCCTTTAATTTCTGTCTCTTGCTTTTGTCTTTTCTATATCTCCTCTACAAACGTGCTTCTGGTATATAAATAAACTTTAGTTACCATCTGAAAATACATGTTTAATGAGAAGCTGGTTGGATAAATAAAGAAGAGAGTAGGAGGGAGCCTCATAAACAGAGAGAGAGAGAGAGTTAATAGATATGCAAGGCAGTCAGAGTCAGGCAAAATCCAACTTTTCCTTGGGGAGGATGGCGGTGCCGGCCAAACTGCTCTGTATGTTTCAGTGTGCCATCGCCTGAGGACAGAGCCTGGAACGGTCACACAGAGTCAATATAAACGATCCTCTGTCAGTCACCGCTTTTAACTTTGGCTCTGATTTAAACCTTTATTTATAAAGCTACTGTTAATTCAATGTGTGCTTTTTTTTCCCTGTGTAATGCCCTTTGTCATGTTTACACTCAGTTGAAATTCTGGGTCCATTTTATGTTTTTCAATTATTTTTCAAACACCGAAGGCATCATTTGAAGTTGAGATATTTCCCATGCAGTTTTAAAAGATCAGAATGATGCAGTAGTTTAAAAGCCTTTGTGCTGCTCCTCTCCTCCCTGCGGTCGTAAAGGTACATGAAATGAAGAATGACCTTCACTTTGTTGTCCAGTTTTCCGTGGCAGAATATACACAGGTTAGGTCGATACCAGTGGTTGATCTCCTGTAATACTAGAAGTCACAGCTGACATTTCTAATATTTAACCAAAACAACAATGTTCCCGTAACCGAGTGGGTTTTTAGGCATCGTGTTTGGGTAGATAAGGAATTCACTGACGTCTCATCAGCTATTAATTTCATAATAGATGCAGTGGTGGAAAGTAACGAGTACATTACTTTTCACCCCACTGCGTTTATTTAACAGCTGCTGACTGTCCAAGGATAAAAGAGGTCAAATTATCCAGTATTTCTCAAATAAAAGCAAAGATTCTTTCTTTCTTTCTTTCTTTCTTTCTTTTACATAAACAGAATATCTCTTAAACAGTTCCTCAAGTGTTAGCTGATGGGTTCCTAATGAACAGTACTGAGTGAAGGACGAAATAAAAAGCCTTTCTCTGAGACTCGCCTCAAAAAATGAATCTCTCAGAATTAGAAGATAAAACACTTTTTTTCTGTGAATCTTTTTTATTTTCTGTTCTTTTGTCATCTTAAAGCACATTTAAAAATCTCCTCCCAAACTCTTTTCAGAAGAATTTATGTTATTAACTGTCTCTGTTGAACTTTCTCACTTTCCCTTCTCTTTGTTTTTTCTCACTCTATTTGCCTTTTTCTATCGTTATCACCTCCGTCTCCTCTCTGTCTCTTTACATACCACACACTCTGTATCTGTGTTAGAGTGAAAGTCCTGTGCGTACATGTGTGAGTGTTAATATGTGCGTGTTTCCATATAAAAGGTACTGAGAAGAGTGTGTGTATGTGTGTGTCTGGGTGCACTGTGTGTGTTTTGCATGCACACAGCGATTATATATATATATGTGTTTGTGTCATTTCTATATTTGCACTCACATTACATGGCACACGTGCACCTGTCATGACTTTTCAGCCTGTGTGTATTCATGTGTCTGTGCAGTAATGGTTTTCATACCTCCATAATGCAACATAATGCGTATATGCATGCCTGAACAAAGTGACTCAAACATGATTTACCCAATTTACTCTACATTTACATAGTGATGCAGGAAACAGACACGTGTTTTCACTCATTAACCCTGCGTTAGTCTGTCTCCCTCGCTGTGAATTGGATTTCCTGACTGTGTTTAGTTTGTGGCTAAAAATAGACGAAGGGGAAAAATACATATGCTCTCTCTGGCTCCCTTTTCCACCTTGAACCGTAAATCTTCCTTTAAGCCAATTAATCACGGCTGTCCATAGGCCCAGAGGTCGGCAGCCTCTCCTCTTATTGGGCACTTCACCGCCGAGGGCCGTAACCAGGAGTCGTGCTGTGCTCGGATCTCGTGGGAAAGGCTGTGGATGTGAGCTTCCTTCTTGCACATACAGTTTCCCTCAGCTAGGGTTTGAAATGAGTCTTTTGGTAGAGGTATTATTTGGATTATTATCTATATTATTTTGAGTATTTGGACCTGCTTATAGGATGAGGAGTTAACTGTTCACAGCTGCCAGGAGACGGTGTTCAGTCACAGACATTATACTGATGGAGAGGTGTTCTGGAAACTCTTTATGACAACGAACTTGAACTGAATATTTTTTGTGGCTAAACTTATGCAGGATGTAGAACTTAGGTAACTCAGCTGCTCAGATGACTACACCTAAAACCAGTGGTGCTACAACAACAGCTCTGTACTGGGGAGCGAAAACAAACATAGGCATAAACTCACAATTAACCATAAAATATAGTAAATCAAAGATAAAAGTGCTGAAGTGCTTTTTCCCTTCGATCCTTATTTTCACTCCCCTCTTGCAGAGTCTTTTTTTCTCCTGGTGTCTTTCATTGTGATTCTGAGGAGGATTCTGAGATTTTTTGACAAATTCAGGTCCATGAATTTAAATCTAGCTCACAGTTTAGTCATTTAATCCCCTCACCATTGTTTCACCTGTTTTAATCAGCGGAGTTTGGAAGAATTGAATGGATTTGATCCTATTTGGAGCTTTATTGTAATAAAGCTTCAAATAAAGAGTCTTGTGATTGAAAATTTGGCAGCAGACTGCATGGGCGAGCTACTGAATGGTGCTCTACCTTTTTAGTGGGAATCAGGGTGTGAAATTACCGTGAATCATCAGCCAAATGCTGGTAAATGTTGGCAGTGGTCGGTAAATTAGCTCATTTTCCTGTGGCAGGTAGCCAGTCTCAGCTGGAGGTCAGGATAGTGCTAACAGTCAAATTGGCCGGCACCTTTTTTCTCTTATACTTTCCTAATGATGTTGGTTGACAACGTTCCTGCTTCATATTAACACAGATAGTGAGAATTTCCTCATCCAGTGTTTGTCATAGTCAGGTGACGCTGTGCAGCTGACTGTGCCTGGGTCCACACCTCTGAATCACTTGTTTTCATACAAGTTTGCCGTTAATCACGGCTGCAGTTTTTAATTTTGTGCTTCAGGGATCCTGGGTCGCTGCGCTTGTGAGGAAATTAAAGTACAGTGTGTGAGCGTCAAGGCAGCCTTCTGTAAACAACAGCTTGTATCAAAGACCGTGATTGTTAAACTGCTGTAATGTGGCTTTATCCTGAAGAGGGAAAAATCCAATTCTGATTCACTCTCAGCTGTCAGAGCAAACAAGAAATGATCCTGTAACTAGTCAGGTGGAGTTTTGTGTTTAAATATACTCGTGCATCTCTGCAGGAAGAAGAGTTCAGGCTGGGTGCAAGATAAGTGGATGTAGGAAGACTTCTGCAGCAGATACCAGCAGGAGATTGCTGCATTACTGCTAGCTGAAGCGTTGGCCACAGCTGAAGAGAGAGATAAACACTTGACTGATATTTGTAATAGCCAATAAGCCCGTCAGTGGGCCAGAACACGCACTGCTAAATGTCTCAGTCTCTGCTTCCTCCTTCTCACAGTCTCTTACTTTTGCCACAGCTCAAGGTCTTCTGTCCCATCCTCTCTGCCAGTGAAAAGATGGAGGATGGTGGTATGAAAGGCAAGGTCAGAAAGGGAGAGTGACTGGCAGATGGAAAAAATGTGGGTGGGAGAGACAAAAATGAAGCTGTAAAGGATAAAGATGACAGAGAAAGGGAATGATGAGGGGCACCAGAGTGAGGAAAAGGAGAGATGGAGATACTGGAGGATGGAGAACATTATGTTCTGGCTTGCTGACAGTCTTATTGGTCATCGAGATTGAAGTCTCACCTCCATCTTTATCATGTTCTCTTCAACTCCTTCACCTTTTTTCTTGCTTTTTTCTCCTTCTCTTCTTTTCTTTTCTGTTCTATTTTTCTTCCTCTCTGCCTTGTTCCACAGTTATCACATTAATCAGGTCCCTCTGTCACATTTCTGCAAGTGGCAAGCAGTTTATTTACTCAACACATTCACATAATGAATGGAGCAATCACAGTGTAATCCCCGTGTATTGTTTGACAAGAGGCTGCATGCATTTGCTTGCTCTGTAATCCAGATACCGGTACGACAGTGTCATTGTTGCCATCCCCGATTGTGTACTTTCAGATGTTGACAGGGTTTGTGGGAGGGAGTCGTGCGAGTGTCTGAAATGACTTTTTACATTTTTTAGACGTGTGTGTTTCAGATTTTGGAAAGCCGGGTAATTTTTCAGTAACAAAAGAAAAGAAAAGTGGTAGATCTCAGAAACTTTGAGGGATGGGTCACTCTGCAGGAGCCTGATCTTTTCCCTCAAACGTGTTTCACACATTCATCATTTTTAAGGATGAATTTCTCCACAGTAAACCAGAGGCAAACAGGCTGTTTACGCTTTCAAAACTCTCCTTACTTGAAAATAAAAAAACTCTAACAGACCCAGAAGGAATAAAATTTTGAGGTCACAAGTGCTCGGACTTAGATAAAGTTCAAAATAATCCCAGGACTGAGATACATACCCTCAATGTTGTCGTTCTTTAAATTCATATTTACTAGTTTGTTTTGATTCAAGCTGTAGACATATGGATGTTTACACTTATTACACCAATGAGAAGTCAGAGAAAAGTCCTGGCAGCTTTGAAAATGTCGCTGATTAAGCCATAAAGATAATATTCCAGCTGCAGCCTTTTCACTCGATGCAGAGAAAGTGTTTGAAAGAGCTGAGTGGAGTTTTTTTTTAAATTCAGTGTTTTGAATCCCATTCAAAACACTTCATTTGGAACCGATGACCTGGGCGACTGAAATCATTCAAGATGCTCTTTAGTTGTTTCTCAACATTTGGTTATTGAAAATATTGTTTACACACTGGTTTACTCAGTGAATAACGACATTTAAGTGCAGTTGGTCTTGTGCTCGTACGTTGGTAAAATGATGGACCAACTGGGAGCTGGTGTGGGCAGGGAAAGCACTTAAACACTTCATCACAAAATGCACCAGTGGAGCTGTTGGCTGATGGTTAAAGACTGTGGATGTACTCAAAAACTCCCAGTGGGGCAGAGTTTACAGAATAAAACTTCTCCACCAGCACTAACACAGCCTGACTGTGTGTGTGTGTGTGTGTGTGTGTGTGTGTGTGTGTGTGTGTGTGTGTGTGTGTGTGTGTGCGCACTGCACACTGACTTTCACTGCAGAGCCAAATCAGTTATGCAGAATTTGCATAAAATTAAATGTTAAAATGTGTGTGTGTGTCACCGAGGGAGTGAGTGAGTAACTCGAAGTCTTGAGTCCAGCAGTGTCTGCCGAGATGTATAGAATAAAATCAGCATGAAATTGAATGTCAGAATGTGTGTGTGTGTGTGCGAGTGTGTGTGTGTGTGTGTGCACATCTTCTGTTTGTAGTCATGCATATATGATCTGTTCTTCATCCATATCTGTTCTGTAAATGTAAAAATATTGTGTTGAATTCACGTGTTTTCCAGTCCAGTGTCATGCAGACTGCCTGTCGTGTGTGGGGACTCCCGACCTCTGTGAGAGCTGCAGGGACCCAAAGGCCTTCCTCCATCTTGGCCGCTGCCTGTCCATCTGTCCAGCTGGCTACTATGCCGAGGGACGAGTATGTGCAGGTAGGACTGTCTTTTAAATACTGAATATACATGAAAATAGTCAAAACTGTCCCTTATCCTTCACTTGGCAGAAAATGCTCTTGGTAAATAGATAAGTGTTATGTTACAGTATCTGAGTGCAGGGATTTTCACAGTTAGCAGTTTTGTCTTTTGTTGTTTGATGAAGAGGAGCTAGATTTCAGCCGGCCTTCACGTATCAGCTGCTGGAAACAGACCAAACCTTTGGCTCCACATTTAAATGGAAATGTTTGGGAAAGTCAAAGTGCAGCAGCACCGCAGTGAGCATGCATTAACATTTAAGAATGCAGCAGTGACTCCGTCTGGATTGATTGTGTGTGCGAGTGTATGTGTCAGTATTTGCGTTGTGTTTACACCATGTGTATGTTTGCCTCCTCGTTCCTGTTGCGTGTGTGCATAAATGCGCTGACTCGACTGGAAACTATCCGTGCCACCTCGACCGATTGTTGACCTGCGACGGCCGTAATCTTCTTAGCATTTCACCGCACTGAATTCCCACCGTCCGCCGCCTCAGCCCACTGACCTGTTCTCGCTCTGAGCCAGACATTTGATGCTCACAGCGATTCATGAAGCTGTAAACACCACACGCCCAGACGCCGTAAAGCTATCAGGCACAGATAAAGGTATTAACTTTGAAGCCCGGCTGCTAATGCTGCCGGCTGAATCCTTAACAGTGATTCCACACTTGTACTTAAGACATATAAAGCTTGGGTCCTGAATGTGTGGACTGTGTATAGAAGCAGCCGGTGTTATAATAACTTTACCTCACCAGAAAAGTACCTGCCCTGCTTCCTGTGCAGCAGCACAACAGAACAAAGACGTTACCAGACATATAACACAGCCTTCAATTTAAAATGACATATGAAGATATCAGGAGGACAATGTAAAACTAATGACAACACTCACGGTAACATTACAAAGAATATGAAAAGCATGGGATTAAAAAAAAAGAAAGAAATAAACTGATAGAACTGATTACATTCGGGTCACACATTCTGTACCTGCTGTTAAAGCTCCGTTGTATATTACTCAGAAAAGTAGGTTTTGTTTTATTTTGAGCCTTTGAAGCAAAAATGAAGGATGAGTGATGTAGTGCTGTGTCACGAAGTCTCTTAAAGGAATAAACAAAGCTGACTTTAGAGATTTTAGCTCTGCACAAGGTAAACGGACATGATACCGGAATGATTCACCTGCTGTGTTCTTTTTTAAACACGGATGAACAGGCGAACAGTACATTCCCTGAGCGACATACACCGGTCGTAAGAGAAAAACTGTTTTACTCTGATACCTCTGTCGTCCAATCAGAGCGCTCACTGACGTGTAATCAGCCATTTCCACACACTTAACAAACAAGATGTTTGTATTGATCTTGCGTAAATGTGCACTGTGTCTTTGAACATTTATAGCCAGTAAACTAATGAACTTCTCGTTAGTTCCGGTACTGAGAGAATTTTCATGTTAAAAGTCTTTTGATCTTTTGTAAAAACCTAAATTTGTAGCTCACTCATTTCATTAATATTAAACCAAACTAAAGGGTGAAAGACCTGATGTGATTTTTCTTAATTAATTCAGAACGTTCAGATTTGTGTGTTTATTTGAAAATAGTTTGTAATTTAGCCATTTTACCTTTATCGTCTGTGCACTGGACACAGAGTCATCAGTTGTGTATGAATCTGACCCGTTTGTCTACTAAAAAAAACCCAAACCAAACAGTAAGACCACCCGACCCTCTGCTGATCCCACACAACCCATTTCTGCATTTTTTTACTCGATGCATGTCGACCAAGAATAAAGCTGCAAGCCTGAACTCATAGTGTTGATAAGATCACCTCTAAGATGCCTTTCATCTGTCTCCTTTCACCTCAGGTCTGCTGATCCTACGCTCTCGTCTTTCTAATCTGATCGTTTCCTTCTCTCTGTCGTCACTATTTTCATCCCACTCTTCATTTCTCTCTTCGTATCTCCGCTTCTCTCCTCTCCTCCTCCTCCTCTTCTCTTCAGTCTCTGGTTAGAGGATTTAGTTGCTTTTTATTCTGTAATCTTGAGATTTCTCATTAAAAAAAAAACGTCTGAAGTCTCCTCATTACATTTTCTGCCCTGTTCTATATGATCTGCTTTCATTATAATGTTTATGGAAATGTCTGTAAGTAGATTACACTGCACCAAACAGAACCATCAGCTTGAATGATCTTAAAGAGCATAAAGGATGTGTTTAATTAGAATATGTGGATGAAAACAATGCGTTCCTTATTCCTCTGTGTAATATTCATCTCTTCACATACTTTACTTTTTTAAAATAAAAACAGAATTTAATCTATCTTCCTTCGCTGCTCTGTTTCAGAGTGATGTTTTTACCACGTTAGACCTTTTTCATAAATTTATCAGGTTTCAACTTTGTCTTGCACGGTGAAACATTTAAATCAATAAAAACGTGATCTCTCTCTCGAGTTTTGTTGCTAACAGCACTTTGGGCCACATACGTAGCTGCAGATAAACCAGGTTTAATCCAGTTTTACTCAGCAGAACTCAGAGTTGGTGTTGGTGCTACAGATAAGATGCAGAACCTTCTTCTGCTTCTTCTGGTTTTATTTACAGCAGCGAAGACACGTCTGTGTTTTGCTGCTACCCACCTTCACCTGCTTCCATTCCATCTGCAAGCCTGAGAATAAAAGTCATCACTTCATCAGGAACCCTGAAATATAAACGTCAGGAAGGACGGTAGCTGGGAGGGACATTTCCTGACACTCTCCTGAGAATATTTACTCTGCATTTAGTTGATTCACATCTTGTTTTTCCTTCTTTTCTGTATATTAGTGTAAAAAACATTTGTTTTGAAATAGCTGGTTCGGGTTGTGTTTCCTCGGTTTCCCTCCACAGAATATCAGGCTCAGCTTAACGAGAGTTTGAATGCGACGTCACTGGCTTCACCTCTGATGAACTGCCCGTCCAGGTCCCCCGGTCTCTGCGATGGACTAAGCAGTGACAGGCAGTCCTGTAACCATGACGAAAGCTCAGATAGGAAGAAATGAATTTTTGATGTGACTGACAGTCTGACTCTTTCCCTCTCTCCCTCTCCTCCCCCACAGCCTGCCAGTCATCCTGTGCCACCTGTTCCAGCAGGTGGGACTGCCTGTCCTGTGGCTCCCAGCTGCCCCTGCTCAGTGCTGATAGTGGCCAGTGCCTGGCTTCCTGTCCTCCTGGTTCCTACCAGCACGACCACACACACTGTCGCCGTGAGTATCACAGGATGTCATGTGATTTAATGTGCTCTCTGGATGCGACCGGTAACAGAAAATGGGATGGTAACACTGGGAAAGATGAAAGTGCAGCAGGGCTTTCAGTGCTGACGACGCTTTGCTGGTCGTGTGTGTGAGTGTTTGTTTGGGTTGAGATTAATGAGATGAGGTTAAGTCAGGTGACTCTGACAGATTACTCTTTTTAACCAGACAGTTTCATTTGTCGCAGTTAATCTTAATTTGGAGGCTAATAAATCTCACTGTGCTCTTTTCGCTTCTTGATTAATTAACAAATCTTAGCACTTATAAAAGGGAAATGTGTTTTCCATATCTGAAGCTTTAAAGCATTGATATACATTCTACAATATCAATAACAGTCACATGTTGGAGATTATACTGATTGCTGATGTGTGTGGAGACAGATGGATAAACTCTCATACTTTCCCTCTCCTTCTGATGTCTGCTCTCTTTCCTCCTGTCCTTTCCTCGTCCTTTCTCTATGTCTTTCTGTGCTTTGTGTCTGCAAATGTTTTTTGTCTGTACCTCAGTTATCTAATCCCATACTAGAAAAAAAAAGCAAAGAATCAGATTCTGACATTTCTTGATGCAAAATCAGAAGCCTGATATCTTTCAGTCGACTTCTTTCAGATCAGCCGTTTGGCAGTGGGGCAGAAAGTGCATTCACAGTTCAGTTCAAGCGCTTCAACAGTGGGACTCCACAGCTGGTGCGTCACAGTGCTTTGGAGGCCTCCAATAAACTTTGTATGACATGTTTCCAGTGGATTGGTTATCAGAATAGCTTTGAGTGGATGTACTTACTGAATATTTTATAAAGTGACGAAGGAGAGAGCTCTCTCCAGGGTCTCAGGATTATTGCTTCAGTATTTTGGATTTTCTGACTAAGTCGTGGGAAAAACCCAAGAAAGTCACTGTTTGGAGACACTTCACGAATCAAATGCGCTCACGTATCGAACAGATTGTTGAAGTCTTGCTTTTCATTGCATGGCTACTGAACTGGTCCTGCAGTTTGGTGCTTTCTCCATCAAAATTATTTGGAAAAGCGAGTTAAGTTCTTCTGTCAAATAAGTTTATATTTTTTTATGTTTCTGTTATTTTTGTCCCTCTCATTCCTGTTGCTCCTCTTGGTGTTTGTGATCGAAGTCTTTCAAAAAGAACAAAACCCAGTCAGCGTTTGAAAGTGGATTTGTTATTGGAAATTAAATTGACTCGAAAGTCGTCATTTTAATTTGCGTGTTTCAGTTTTCTGTTTTATTGTTATTTCGCTCGACCGGGGCTGAGTGTGTTTTCCTGTCAGCACAGCTGCATCATGCTTCGCTCTCTGCCTCCGGCCAGTCACTCGACACCCACAGGAAAAAAACACGTCTCTACCAGGAAATTATCCCTTTTAAAAAAACAAAGGCCTGGGTTCTCAAATCCATTACTTATTTATTTATGGCGTCTCGAGCCCCTGGTGCAGCTGTTAGTTTCAACCTGCGTTTGAAGAAAAAGTTGAATATTTTAAAAATGATTAAAAACTGATGCACAGGTGACACAGGAGCTAAAAGTTCACTCAGCACAGCAGAAAACTGGATTCATTCCTCAGTGTCAGTGCCTCAGACGTGGATTTGTTTCAGGTGTATTTGAACAGGCTTTGGTCCAAAAGTCCAGCTGATAGTCGCCACATTACAGAAGAACTGAGAGGAACCAAATTAGGAATGATAAGTTGATAAGATAGGTAAATGATCGGTAAGGAAATGTCAGGGACCGACTTCTTTGTTCAGATAAACTCAAATCATACGCACGCATGCATGCACTCTTGTTTTATAACCGACTCAGAGTCTCTGCAGTGGATAAAAGCAAGAGGGGCGACTCGATCCTGCTGCACAAAGTGCTAATACAGGACAAATACACAATGAGTTTGATCTACATCGACTGCTGCTCAACCAATCTACCTCAAAGGTCTCCCAGTGCTCCCAAGCCCGAGCCAATAAAGAAAGCCGTGGCTCAGTGAGCTAAACCCCTGCGGGGGAGGCTCATTTACTCCGAACAGTTTGGCCGAGCACCTCCGTCGAACAGGGAAGACCTGCTGTGACTCCTGGGGATGATGGGTAGAAACAGAGAGAGAAATGAGGAGTGGGTGAGAGAGCAGAGAGTAACCACATTGTGATTACGGTCCGGCCGGTTCTGCAGCTCAATTTCACACCTTAATGAATATTGTCAAGAGGATTGGAATTCCAGACCTTTCTGTGCACCAGCTCCTTGGATGGTCTTAACTAGGATAGACAGCAGCAGCCACTGTAGAAAGCCAGCTTTGTTCTATCCTTCCTCTGTCCATCCAGCTCCATGTACTGCACACAGTGCTAACTATTGTACAGACCCCGGGTGGAAATCCCACCTCATGCATTTATGCTGACTCTGTCCTGCTTTGGTAACCACATACACCGGCGGCATCCACTGAAGAAACACCCTCTCATGCATTAATCCAGCATCCAGACTGCATTAATGCTGCAGATACTTCACTCCCGAACGTCGCACGGTAAAAGCAAATGATTACAGTGGCAGCTGTTGTGCAAGACGTCCCCTGTCATGCACTTATCCTGCATTTATTCAGGCTGACGCTGCAGAAAACACCATCATCTGTGGTGTCACATCCACAACACAAACCCCGCGTGTGCGTCAACCAGCTAGTTAGCAGACCATTTCTGTTAGCTTACAACTGGCTGTAATGAGAGCAAAACCTCTTTGCTTTTCCCAAGGACTGTCTCCTGGGGACAGAGAGAAAAAAAAAAAAAACCAGCAGTGGAAAGTGCGACTCACAATCACTGTGGCTGTAAATCAGTGGGTGCTTAGGCCGAGGCTGTTAGGGTGGATTTAGCCTGAGTGAACTCCTGTTCCAACGCTTGTTTATGGGGAAAAATCGAAGGAAGGAATGAGGGAAGAGGTGGAAGAGGAGGTAGAGGAGATGGGAGTTGACAGCAGTAATGTGTGTGTGAGGTGTTTGGAAGGTGCCGCAGACATTTATGGCGGATTGTTTCTTGGCAGAGGACCAGGACCACCCAGAGCCCAGTGTGTCCCTGCAGGCCTCCCAGGGGGTTTTGTTTACACCTCCGGCTCATGACCGAAGGCTTTACTACGTCTGCTTGTGCTTGTATTCAAAGTCAACTTGTTAATAATTATGGCGGCTGTTGGGTGTTATTGTTGGATAAGAAAGATATTATCCTCCCTTCTTCCCCTTCTTCTTCTTCTTCTGTCTGTCCTCTCTAACACTCTCCTTCTTTTTTCCCCTCTCGTCTCTAATGGCTCTGTGAGAGTGACACAGTTGCCTTGTTGCTCAAACTGTGCAACTCCTGACGAGATGTCTGCATCAGGAACGGATAGAACAAATAAAAGTAAAGGAAACGAAACTAGGACATGTTTTCAGCGTAGCATACGTCCAGTACGTCCTCTTGTTGCTCATCACTTCATTTGAAACATCACCTGTTACTGTCACTTTTTTCAAAAACAGTCAGTGTGAAAAACATAAGCACATCCATGTTGTTCAGAGTCAAAAAAAAAAGAAGCAGACTAACTATGTTTCTGTCTCCCCCTTAAAGGCAGCAGATAACAGTGTTAGAAATCCTTTGAGAGACAGAAACAATAGAAATACAACAACATGTCCTCAGCATCAGACTCCTCAGGTTTCCTCTGATCTGCTGCCTCTGTAAGTGAGCTCTGCTGAAGTTTAGAGAACTACGTCCGCTAGGTTAAGCCAAAGTTTGTCGTCATGTCTTGTTTATATTGTTAAATTAACCAACAGATTCTACTTGTGACAGAGAAACATCACACTGCTTCAACCACTGATGCTTTGATAAGACAATCAGCAAAAAAAGGCCGTTTGACATCCCAGAATCCTCAGGAACTATGTCAGTATGGGACGATTCTGCTCTGTATGATTTATATCCAAAGCATTACATTCAGCGTCAGTGTAGGAAGAGGCGTGCCCCTCTGTGCACCCAGGCGTAAAGTGAGTATATTTAGGTCATAGTGATGGATGAGCGAGTAGCACGATCGACTTTCACGAAGGAGGACGAGCTTTGGTGTCCTGTCACAGATTTACCATTAATGTTCACCTCTGTAGTAAACATTTTCACCTTCACAGCCATTTCAGCTGTCTAACACTAATCATACCTAATATGCTAATCACACCCTAACCATAGTCCGTCTGTGATAAGCAGCATCTTCGCCTAATCTTAACCGTACTGTGGTTGTGGAGCCCTGTGGAGATGTTGACACTGAGAGCTTTAAAAGTGTTGGCATTTGCTGTGAAACAATCATTGGAACTAACATTGGCAATAAAGTTGCTTCGTGACGTGTTAGCACTTTGAACTCCATCACCTTTAGACACCTACAGAGCTCCGGCACCAACAAATGAGTCCATCTGACCAACACTCAGTGCACTTCAACTCACCTCTGCTTTTTTCTGTCAGTCAGAAGCCCACAGCTGCAGTCTGTGAGAAAGCAGCCGACACTTGTTTCTCCAGCCACCATCTTTATTTTCTGTCTCATAATAAAAAGGCGTCGAGAGAAAACTGACCTACGTTCAGTTTACCAGCCTTCTGAATGAATCTGTCCAGCTGTCAAAGCTGACATATATCTTTGAATTCATTCATGAAGTCATTGTGTGATTACATGCAGGCAGCCTTCTTTTAAGAGCACCACATTCACTCAGTACATCTCTGAAAATAAATGCTGTTGTTGGGTCTGAGGGAACATTTTTAGTCATGATGACTTCACTGCTGTTCTATCTGTAGCATGACCTCTCATTCACACTCGTGCTCAGAACAAGAAAAGCTTTTGTGAGAGCCACGGTCTATTTCTTCTCTGAACTGGAAAACCTTGGGCATTGATAGCTGTTTTTGTTGGGTATGATTTTCACGCCCCTGAATGTCTTTGCTTGGTGAAATCTAAAGAAAGACGTGTGAGATTTCATTTACACCAGCTTGACTGTATCATCCCAGTTTTTTTTCCCTCGGTTACTTCGATTTTGCGTTTCAGTCTCATTGTGAATGTGCCAGTCAGGAGCTGAGGACAGTTGTGGACCTGCTCATAGAGCCATTGTGGAAGAGCAGATTTTTCCTCCTGCATGCTCCTTAGAAAGGAACAGAATCACACAGTAGCGAGTAGCTACTTATTTTTTCTTGCTATATTTGCAGTATCGTAGTTATGGCTCTGTCTCTGCAGGGGTTTTGGATCGGAGCTGTCGGGTTTTCACTCTCAGTGACCAGGTGACTGAATAACAGAGAGAAAAACATTCACATGCAAACACGATTCTGTCTCCGATTCCATTTTTTTTCTCCAAAAATAACTAATAACCTTCTCATTTATTTTTTTATTTATTTCACACTCTCCCTTTTTGCATATCTGCTCCCTCCGTGCTCAGTTTAATTGCTGAATCTCTCATCCCATCTCGTTTTATCACTCGAGGTGTGGGGGATGTGAACCGCGGCAGCGCCGTAATCGCGTGTCCCTGCTCGTCCCAGAAGGACGGAGAGCAAAGATTATCCACTGCGCCGTGTGACTGTGCATTCATCTCAACCTCCCCTGGTTTATGCAGAGTAGGCTTTAGAGGAGGTTTTTGGCAACTGGCCTGCTAGGATTACATTTGCTGATAACTATGCGCTTCAGGGCAGCACAGAAAAATAAATTGCTTTCCTGCGAGGGGCAAGGTAAAGGACGTGTAATCCCCTTGTTGGCTATAACCATTTTTGGAGAGGGAATGTGTTCGTATGTGTGTGTGGAGTGACCCAGTCATACAAATGTAATGTCCCATCTGAGGAAACAGCTAGATGCCTGTTTTTGTGTGTCTCTTGCTTAATCTGCAGGAAGAACAGTTTAAAAATTCCCAGCTGAAAGAGAAAGTGATTGTTAATTGAAAAATGAAACAGAATTTTGTTTACAATTCTTTTTTCTATGGAAAGTTGATACAGTACAGTGAGGAATTAATTCATGATAGATGCCAAATAAATTACTGTACTGATGAGGCATCATCCATGGACCCTCTCTGGATCTTCAGCATGCTGAGAGGACAGCCACAAAGAGGGACATTAAAATTCAACATGGATGTGAACAGATGAAAAAAAAAAGGCTTGAGAGAGAAAAACAGACACTCACACAGAGAGAAAGAGAGATGACAAGAAATCTAGAGTGAAACTCGAGAGAGGCCAGAGGGCTGAAGCAAGAAAAAGGCTGGGACAGAGAAAAGACAGAGGGCTGCACAGCTCCAGAATCAGGCAGGGATAGATGATGGAAAGGAAATAGGAAGAGCTGAGGAGCATAAAAATTGAACAGTGGGCCAGGAAACTATTTCACCTGTCAGTCTACCTGTCACAGTGGAGGATAAGTCTCTTCCTTCATCGGCAACTTTAACTCTTTCCACACAGAACGTGCATAAAAAAACTTGACTCTGCTGTAAGCTTGGGTTGTCCCGTGTCTTCACACGAGTTTGTCCTTCATTTAAATCCTCTCCAGTTGATCGATTGCAACTTAAAGGAAGTCAGCTTTGGGTTTGCATGTTTTAGCCTTGTAACCGCAAATCGTGCATACTTTACTGCCATCTATATTTCATAACTTAATCTAAAATTTTAGATTGATTTCCTACCTCCCAGGCATGTCCGTGCAATATGAAAATCAACTCGCTGAGACTTGAAACTTGACTGAGACAGGTAATCAATCACTGAGAACATTTGCTGCACTTGGCTTTAATTCTGACCAAGTTACATATTTGTTGTCTCGCATTAAAGTCCTGCAGGGCGGTTCTGAAAACTTCAGCTGGTTGTGAGTTCTTTAGGACAACACGGACATCTGAGGCTCACACATGGTTCATATGACCATAAATACAGAAACACGTAGGGATTATTCATCTTAAGAAGCATTTTTTCAAGTTTCTTAGAATTAATTTTCATTTCATGTAGACACGAGCTGAAACCTCTGGATGTTTGAAGACAGAAAATCAATCTGAAAAGTGATGGTACACCTCCAAAAGTTGTGCTCAGTAATAGAGAGAGTATGTGATTTGCAGTTAATGGGCTAAAACATGCAAAAGCCACCAGTGTGGTCCTTTAAATCACCTAATGTCAGTGATTTAAATCCCATGCTGATGGAAAAGACTGATTTATCCACCCACAGTAAAAACTGTGAAGAACTCGATTTGGCTGCTGGTTGGTGGTAATTTTTCACCCTGAATGTGAAGAGAAAAGAGAAAAGGAAAGTTTGGAGAGTGAGAGACCGACAAAGAGGAGACGGCGTGATTCATTGAAAAATAAATGAGTGAAAAGTACTGATTCTATGAATAGAATTTCATTTCATTCTACACACATCATAAATAATGCAACACAAAATGCTACAGAACCGACAATAACGAATGCTGTACTGACTGTATCAGGCTTCCACAATGCACCATGTGCAGACAGAAAACGCTTTGGGTTACAGTTCATTCTATAATACACATCTGCATTTTCCCAGACGGAGGCCTTCACTGAAGCTGAATACATAGCAGGCATGGAGATGGAGTGAGTCTGAACTTTTTCTCCGTTTGCACAAGAAAAGGCCACAAAATTTAAAAGCAGAAAAGAAACACAGTCTGTGTGGATGAGAAAAACAAAACCCAAATTAAACTGTATCACTAAGAAGGAAAGAGAACACAAACAGCATGTTACACCACAGATTCAGTGAAGATTGAATCAAAGAAAAAAATATTCGCGGGAAATATTCAACATCAGTGAAAATCTGTACTCCAAAGTGACCTTTACACAGAGGCTGGTGAAAAGACAGTGTGTCCTCTGTGCATGGTGTCATGGTGGCTCTGTTGCTCTGTGGACCATGGCCTAACTTCACACACAAATTTTACTGAATTTGGTTGAATAGTTTTCGCAGTGTGGTGCGAACCAAACAGGGCTGAATACATGGTCAAATATTTACCGTGTATTCAGAGACTAAGAATCAAAATCGCTTAATCGCAAGAGAATTAAAACTTATTAACGTTCCTTATTTAAAAAATGCCTCAAATTACAAAACCACGTTGGAAGTAAAGTGGTTGTGCTAGTGAGAGGAATGAGGTGTGTGTGTGTGTGTGTGTGTGTGTGTGTGTGTGTGTGTGTGTGTGTGTGTGTGTGTGTGTGTGAGAGTGAGAGTGAGAGTGAGAGTGAGAGAGGACATGAAGGCTGTTACCTGAGGAAGGTGTGTATCACACAGCAGCATCAGGAGATTCATCTCATGCTGCTTTCCAACAGCTTTCTGCAGTAACACGTTTGGTTCACTTCTGGCATCTCCCATTAATTGAGTGAGATTTTAATCAGCGTTTCTTAAATGGTGCTGATTAAATGAATTGCACTCTGCTCGGGTGAATATCCCCTCGTGCTGATTTATTTCCTTCACCTCCTGAGTTTCCTTCGTTTCACTCTCACAGCCGTTCTTTCGCTTTGACTTTCACTTTTTTTTCATCTTTCTCCTTTCACTTCTCAACCTTTGACCCCAGCTGCTTCACCTGTTTTCACCTGCATATCTCTAGCTTTACAGGAGATGATGAATGAGTTAGACATTGTGAAGCATTGGTCTGTTGTGCAGCACTTTTAAAACTAAAGATGTTCAGAGATTCAGAGAGAACCAATAGGAACATCGGGGTTATTACTGGGGTTTCCTGTTTTTCAGTCCGACAGTTTGTACTTTCTACAACTTTCTAGAAACAGAAACTATCTGGATGTGCTCTCTGCAAGTGTTTCTTATCGTTACTCACTTTTCCAAAATACAAGCAAAGCCAATCACATTGCTGCCTTTGGATTTCCAAAGATCTCACTATCCAACTTTTTCTGACACTGAACTCTGTTCTGCAGCTCGTCAGCGCATGATTATCTAAAGATTAGCAAACAGGAAAGAAAGTGGATAGAAAATTAAACTGGATATAATCCCTTTGTGTCTGTATCTAAAATGTGTGGAGAACAATCTTCAATCTTTTTGATCCAAATCCAATGGCATTACACAGCAGTTTACTCTAAAAGGCTTTCTCTAAAGGCTTGTGAAATTTAACAACACTTCCACAAGTGTCCATCACAGAGGAGGCTTCAGGACAAGGATTTGGATCTGAGAAAAAGCCCCTTAGTGTGTGGAATAGTATGTGAAACGTATTCGTGAATAACAACAGATTTTTTTTTTTTTAGTATGTTAGAGAAACAACTGATCGACTCATTGACTTTATTTAGATGATTGATATGAGTTCTAGGATCAGAGAAAGTTTCTTACAGTTACACCAACTCTTCATGAAGTGTGTGGACTCCCACTGAAAAGGTTCCCTTAATGCATGAGTGTGATTTTTTGGAACGAAAGAGCACCAGCTTGTGAATGAGCTTCAGAAATTTGGTGAAGTAAACAGTGTTGTCAGTGCCAGAGAAGCTGTAACGGAGCCAGAGCTGTCACAGCACTGCTGTGTTTTCCTTATAGTTTGTTTTTGTCTCTTTTTTTTTGTGTGTTTGTTTTTGTTTTTGTTTTTTTTGGAGTTCTTGCTGTGGCATCTGGCTTCAGTCTGCGGGCCACTGGGAAATCACGTGCGATCGGACCAGTTGGTTCTGAAATGGGTTTCTGAGCCTCTGTTTGTTCACATAGAGACACACACACACACACACAAACACACACACACACACACACAAACACACACACACAGGGACGAATGTGCAGGTGTAAGCAAAGGCACAGATACACACATGCATTTCCTCCATTTCATCAAAAACACCAAATTAATTCACTGAATGATGAGATATTGTGTGTGTGTGTGAGAGAGAGATTCCTGGTTTGTGTGTCTGTGTCTTTGTCTCTTGCTCACAGCCCCACACACACACACACTTACACACACACACACACACTGTTAAATTTTTACATGGACTCCCCACATAGCTCACCTCCTCAGCCTCCCGCTCTCACTGTTGGTCTGCACTGTTGTTAATGCTTGTTTCACCAGTGCCCGTAAAATACCGTTGCTAATGGCAGCTAAACAGACCACACGCACGCACGCGCACACACACACACACACACACACGCACACACGCAGAAAATCAGCAAACAAAACCTTTGAGGTTGCATTTTTCCTGCTGTAGTAATAATAATCATTATTTATAGAGCACTTTTCTAAACGCCACGCTACAAAGTGCTTCGCACAAACGCAGCGACTTCGAAACAAGCGGCTCATAAAAACTATTTCCGATAGAGTAATAAGCAAATAAAACAAATAAAACCAATTACAGTGTCGCCAGCAAAAGGGCAGTCAATAAAAATCAAGTAAAATCAGGAAAAGTTCTCAGATAAAAGTTTGTTTGTTCGCTATGATGCTTGAGAAAGCCGGACTCACACGACCCTCAGATGAGGAACTGTTAAAAAGTGACAACTCAGTAGATTCAGTGGCTCTGAGAAAAAACTTTATTGGTATTACATCAACTGGAGCGGAAGACACGTTCATAAGAGACACTGCTTCTAAAAGCTCAGACAAGGAAATGGGAGCAAATTGATTTAAGTGGTTTGCGGTGTGTGATGGACACAAGGAGGGGTCGCATCTACTGGCTGATCAGCTTCGTCTTAAATAAAAAGTCTGGGTAATACTGATGAGCAGAGATAAGTTCAGAAGAGTATCGTGTTCTTTACCACATTATTTTAGTGGAGTAAACTGAAGTAAACTGCTTCAGAGCCTCATAATCTACTTGGAGATGTGATTTCTTCCACGCTGCTTTTCTTTCACTCTGACTCACAGCTACAGATACTAGGATTTATCCGAGGCTGCTGTGTTCGTGTAGGCTCTGACCCGAGGAGCAATATTATTCAACATGGACGCACAAACAGAGTTGAAACAATTCGCTGTTGGCGTGATCGTGCTCATGTCAGTGCTCGTGTTTCTCTGATCTTTTCACCAGACTGTCACGAGTCCTGCTCAGACTGCCGGGGACCGAGCCAGCGGGAGTGTGTGTCGTGCTCAGACCCAGCTGCCTTGCTCAAAGACGGGGAATGTGTCCCTCACTGTGGCGGCGGTTTCTACAGTCAAGAAGGCGTCTGCTACGGTAAAGATGACACGTGACCACACTGTGAGGGGATGTGGCAGATCTTCCTTTTCAGTATTAGGATTTTAGGAATATGAGGAGTTCTCCCTCTGGTCCACAACTGGAGCTGATCCTTAAAGTTTAAAACCAGATCAAATGTTTTTTTTTTACTTTTTCGTTGGACCCCTTTGTGTGTTGTCTGTGGTTCCCAGAGTTCCCAGCAAATGGACATAAACATATCACATTCAGCTACATACACAGCACATGCAAGCAGAAATGGCTGAAACTCTGGGCTGTTTTCTGCTGCTGTGAGTGCAGTGATTGGACTGTCTGATTCTCCTGTGGTAGATTATATCCAGTATGATTATTAAATATCAGTGCAATATGGCGCAGGTCTTTTGTTTACCTGAGAATCCTCAAATTACAGAAGAAAAATTTGCTATTAAATATAATTTTTGCAGAGCTGAAAATATCTTAATATGACTTCATTTCGTTTGGTTGTTTGGCCGGAAGAAAAGAAAACAGAGAACACCAAACAACAAGCATTCTGAATTCCAGAAATAAATGTGAGGCTGCAGAGAAGTTAAAGAGGAAAAAGCATCTGTCCATCTGAAATGTGTGCAGTGTGCATGAGGAGCTGATTTAAACAGAGAAATGAAATGTCACAGAATGTGCCGCTGCAGTGTACAGTAAACAGAAAACACCATCTGAGACAATAAGAGGTTTATTGTTTGTGGTGAACTGGAGGTGAAGGTTTGTTTTTAGCATCCCTGCGGAGCTCCTCGCCAACATCCAGTCCACGTGGTGCCAAAATGATACGTCAGCAGTAGCCAAAGTTAGCAAACAAACAATAAAAAAAAAATACAATAATTAGCAGCTCTCTCTTCCACTAATGAGGATTCAGAAGCTCTCTGAAGAAAGAGATCCTGTATGAATATGGATGGGTTCTATTTTTGAGTGGTAAGATGAAGAGGAGCAAGAACAGGCCTCCCTCAGGGCAACGGTGAACTTAGCAGCACTTAGCTAAGCTCGTACTTTGGGTAAAACCACCTGGAGGGGTGGAGGACTCTTCTTTTCCTCCGTCTCATACGGAAGAGGTGAAGCTCTCAGTGAGGAGCCCTCTTTTAGAAAATGTCAAAACCTCAGGAACTTTCTAGAAAAAGGTCAAATTCATTACAACTTGCCAGTTTGAGCTTTGAGGTCTGGTTTAAAATGTCAACATCTGGAAAGAGCTGAAGGGATTTTCACTTCTCGATTTTCCACCTCAGGGTTTCCTGAGCTCGAGTCGATAGGTCTCCTTCTCTGTCCCCTCCAGCATGGCAGACAGATACCGTTTACTGATTTAAGCCTCACACACACACACACACACACACACACACACACACACTCTTTCTAAACTGAGTAACCTTTGCATGTTGCCTTTCACAGCCTGTGATTCGTCGTGTGCCTCCTGTTTCCCCGACAACCCCAAGTGCATGAGCTGCCCTCCAGGAACCGCTCTGCATCATGGGAAGTGTATTACCCAGTGTCCCACTCAGCATTACCAGGACAACCACAGCAGATGCCGAGGTAAGCCAGATCTTCACTGCTGAAGCATAAACTGAGCGGCGCAGGTTCTTGACTTTGAAAACTGCAGTTGTCAGGACTCAAGGTCCACTTACTCATTTGTTCTGGAGCTTTTGACCATATCACATGATTAACATGTGTCCATTTGACCCAATTGGTCGTCTTTACAGCAACTGTTCTGGTTCAGTTCTTCACCTCTCCTTATCTCTCAGCCTGCCACAGCTCCTGCGCCTTGTGCTGGGGTCCCTCTGTGTCCCAGTGCACCATGTGTCCATCTGGGCTCCTTCTCCATCAAGGCCAGTGTGTGGAGGCCTGTGGGGAGGGACTGTACTCCCAGGACAACACCTGCCACAGTAAGAGCTTATGATAATAATTTAAATAATTTATGATTTTCCAGAACTGGTGGTCTTCCCCTCTGACCTTTCACCTCCTCTTCTTTTAGACTGTCACCCGTCCTGCCGTTCCTGTGTGGGACCCTTGGCCTCAGACTGCCTCCGCTGCCTCAAACCACAGGAAGTCCTCCTGCTGCCGTCCAGTCACCTCCAGCACGGCGTCTGCACCGCTGGATGTCCTGCACACAGTTTCCTGGATGACATGCAGACATGCAGAGGTGAGCACATGATCAGTACCTGCGAGGCCGAGGTACGTCTGGTGTTATTGGTCTGTTCACGAGTTATGAGGCCAGTTAGTGAGTCAGTCTTCAGTCACGTCGGGTTTTGAAACAGGTGAGGTAATCACTGCTGCTAATGTGATTTGTTTGAACCCAAATGAAATCAACAAAATTTAATCAAAGCACAGAAGGAAAATCCATCACAGAGCAACGAAGCTGCTCACCCATCGTTTGCATAACGTGAACAAGCATTTGTTCAATGGATCAATCAGTCAAAAGATGAACGGACAAGTTTAGTAATTGATTCTCTGATTTCTGCGATTTGAAAATGAAAGTGAAATATTTGTTGGTTTGAGCTTCTGCAGTAAGAGGAGTTTTAGGTTTGGGACATTTTATAGATGAAATAATCTGTTGCCTAATAAAATCATCAGTATAGTGAAGAGTCATGGAAATAGTCAGCGGTCGCAGCCAGATTCAGGTTTGGTCCCATTTTTTATCTCATACTTGTTTCATGTTATAACATATTCACTGCAAACACTCTCCTTGGTTTAATCTTGGCCTTGTCCTGAAAATCTGGACAGACGTTTGGTTCTGGAAGGTGTCTAGAGTTGTGCGTGTGTGTGTGTGTGTGTGTGTGTGTGTGTGTGTGTGTGTGTGTGTGTGTAGACTTTGTGGGTGGATTTCTGTTTGGTAAAGAGAGACAGTGCGTGTGGACAAACCTGATTAGGCTGCTTGAGTGTGAAATTGTGCGTGTAATGGGCTAATTTTTAAGGTGGGTTTTAGGTTTGGTCCGTCAAGAGAGAATAATTATCACCCACCTACCAACACACACATATAAATGCACACCACTGCAGACGCCAGAAGGCCAGGAGCTATGTTTCGTTTTGTTTTTTAAACAAAGAACAGCAACAACGAAGAGGAAAAAGGAGATGAAAAGACCACAATCGGTGTTTTTTACCTCCCTCGTTCCTCCAGCTGTGTCCTGTGAAACTCTACCCATTTACCACAGTCACTGCCCTGCTACCTTCTTACCTCCCTGCTCAGTCTTTGTGCCCACTGACCGTACTGCGTTCGGTTTTTGGCAGGGAGAAAGGCATTTGTTCTACCTGCTGTCTCTTCCTCAAGCGCAGCCAAGTCATTCGCCAACGCCGGCGTTTCGTTCAGCTCTGCTTTCCTCTCCGCTCACTTTTCATCTGCCGGAGCTGCTGTTACCTGACGTGAGGCAAAGCACATGCTGCAGCGGTTTTATAGCCACTGCTTACATTAGAGCTGAATTGGAAGTACGTAGTTGGCAGAGAAAGTCTTGTGAGTTTATCCGTCAGTAAGCGAGGTTTTGATAACATCAGGTGCAGAACATTGAAGCGATCTTGATCTAAAAGAAGGAGAATGTTGCTCTGCTACATTTTTATAATCTCTCAGTTTTATCTTAGTCTTATTTTCAGTCCTGCTATCTTCTCTGTTGTTGTCCTTCCACAATAATTACTAGTTTATCAGTTTTGCATCATTATAACCAACAAGTCGTCCAGTTTCAAGTTTCATCAGTTTACAGAAACCATTTAAAAGGAAGCTCCCAGTTGTTCCTGCGACGCAGTTACAATCATTTGTAATTTCTCAACCAAAGGTTTTTTATGTGTCACTGTTTTTTTTTGTTGACTACAACTTACTTGGGTGAAATATCAAGTAATTCAAAGTTTATGTCAAATCTAAATTCAACAGATTCATGAGTCAAGTTAAATCATGTGACTCGAGGCCGTGCTGATAAAAATGATCCACGGCTGATTTCTGATCTAACATGGCCAAGGTTTAGACTCAGAAACTCCTCGGTAAAGATCAGGGAAAGGTCACAGTTAAAGGAAACCAGTAGGAAACAGGATAGAGATACAGCATACAGAGGTTTGGATCTGTAGGCACATGCAGTGTTAGGGTATTCATCTTTTATGTGGTGCAGAGACACTGCTGCACTCTCGGGAAATGAAAATACAATGCAGAGCTTCAGTACTGCATTCACCACTGAACTGTACTTATCATGAAAACTTAAAACTTTTGGAATCGGAGATGTGGGGGTATGGTTGCTTTTGCTACCTGTCTCGCTGCTTAGATTTAAAAGCATGAGCTGCCAGTGGAGGGGGCGTAGGAGACGAGTGACATGGCAAATACGCAGAGTTTGAAGACAAGGCGAGTTGCACTCTGGGTAGGGTTGCTGGGATTTCCCATGGCGCTGCAGATAAGTCCTTGCTGTCTGTTTACAGTCACTCAGCAGCTGTGTTTCAGGGTGTGAGTGCAGTTCAGTGATCACGTCAATTACAGGGTGCCCTGAGGAATGTCTTCATAGTTTCCTGTTAGCTGAAGGATCCTGGATTCCTTAAGCTTTTGAAATTTTGTAATTGGAAGCTTCCGTTGTTAATACTGATTCCCCAATTCCTGTGCTGTTTCCTAAGTGAGCATCTCCCAGACTGGAAACCTACTCGCTGGGTTTCTGGCAGCCACCGTAGTTCTCAGATTGGAGTTTACACAAAATGACTCTGCAAGCTTCAAATTAGTTAGCATGCTTTTTACCTTAGAATGATGAATATTTGAAGCCACAGGACTCGTTTTAATAATACATCAAGTCAAATTGCATGAAAACAGAAAGTAAAATTCTTGCTTTTGCATCACACACCACAAATGTATTCCTGCAACAGGGAGCCATGAGTCTGCATCGCTTTGATTTAAGGGATCTTGGGCCCGAAGCCATTTGGGTAATGGCACGATTTGTCTCCTCACAACAGTTTACTTTTGAGGTCAGAGCGGGCCAAACAGCAGAGAAAATTTTGTTTACTTTACCTGGAATTGAATAGCCGTTAGCAGTATTGGTTTTCCTTAATCATCCTGGAGGAGACAATTACAAATCGATGAGTAGTAGTTGGGTTGGAGTGTCCTCTAACACCCATTCATCTCTTTGATCGCATGGGACCAACGCTGAGCCAATACAGGAACCAGAGGTTTCAGGTTTGAGCTTAAGGCTTTTGTCACTAACAGGAAATTTGGTTTGTAGCAAGACTTGAAAAGCAAATATTCACAATAACAAGATACAAACAGCCAAAGGAGGAACATCAGATCTGAACTGCTTGCCTCAGCGTAGAGTTGTGTTGTACATCAGCTATTGTGTCCGACTAAGAGCCACTTATCTGGTTTGCTTTCACTCCAAGCTTCCTAAATTAGGCTCCGCGCATTTCGTGAGCTGAGCATCAACTCTATAAATAAATGACGTGTCGTTAATGCTCTATTCACAGTAACATGGAAAGCAGCGGTTCCACTCTGCCTCTTTTCTCAGTAACAAAGGTTTCCCTCAGTGGAGTGTCAGTGGGTTCAGGTGTGCGGCTGGGAACAATGCAGGCTATTGTTCATGTGTGTGTGTGTGTGTGTGTGTGTGTGTGTGTGTGTGTGTGTGTGTGTGTGTGTGTGTGTGTGTGTGTGTGTGTGTGTGTGTGTGTGTGTGTGTGTGTTGCTCTGACAGATGCTCAGACCTCCTCAACAGCTTCTGTCCAGGAGGATGGTGTGTAACCATGCACCTGAGATTCACAGACTCCAGTGTTTATGTACACACACACATTCATTGACAAACACAGACACACACACATCGTCTGGAGCTGACGAGCTATCACATGTCCAGGCTGCAAATCGCCGTCCTCTCCAGGCAGCAGCCGTCCTGTGCAGACAGGAGATCGTTGGTGTGTAGGAGGTTTAATGCTGCTTGATGGACATGTCGAGCTGCAGCACACCATCACATGCAAGAAGGTTTGACACACGTGATCCGTGTTGGGTCACCTCACAAAGACCAGGCATGGACTGTATCTCAGTCGTTTATGGCTGCTGTTTGTTGGGCAAAAAAAAAAGTTAAATTAAATGTAATTCTCTCTTCTTTTTTTTTTAATTTAGGCCTTTTAAGTTAAACTTCTGTCACCATGAAAACTGTTCCTGTTAAAAAAGTTCACCTCCTCCTTTATTGTGTCATTGTAGACTCGGCGTGGCTGTTGATCAAAGCACAGTCCTGGCTGTCATCTTTGTGACCACATATCTGCTCGCCAGGTTGTTGGGTTTTTTTCGAATCCGCTCTGAGCTCAAGCTTTCACAGCAGCTGAGCACCTGACCCGGTTTCAGGTGCTTGATACAAACAGTCCCTCTGAGTCTGAATCATATTTGGCCTTTGTGAATATCTGCTTTTCTGGTCCCTGAGACCGGTTTGGTGTGATGACCCAGCTCGAAGCCTCAAAGCCTGACAACATTACTGCAAGAGCGACTAAGATAAAAGAAAAAAAAAAAGATCTCAAACTTAACTTTTTAGAGGCAGTCTCTTAATTTAATTCTGTCTGAACTTTGGGCACAAGCTTTATATAGTAACCTGAAGAATGAGACTGCAGATACAAGCAGAAGAGATGAAGTTTGCTTGCAGGGCTGTGTCGCTGCACTGTAAGAGCTCAGCGATTCGGGGGGATCTTGGTATCAATGTGCTGCTCCTTTGCATTACAAAAAAAAAAGTCATGATAGTCTGTGTGAAGGCCCCCTCTTCACCTCCTTGCCATCTCCTTTGGGAGGTTTTCCCAGCACAGCTGATTGGGTCAGTACCCCTGGAAGATCCAGAGGGAAATCCAGAGGGGGTGAAGAGAGCTGCTGAGGACTATACCATAGAAAATGAGTGAGAAATACAACCTCCATCTGATTCCAGTCAGACTGGTGAAACACATTTTATCTTGATGTAATTGTAACTCCACTGCCAGAGAAAGGAGTGGGTGGACTTACAGAACACCACAACACATCAGAATCAATGTGAATGATAAGTTTGACACTTCAGAGGAATGAGCTATAACCACTCACTTGCTGCGTTGCTGCTGTGTAGGACTCTCCCCCTGCACTGATGTAATGATCGGCCCTGTACTGTACCAGGAGGATCGTTTGTGCAAAGCATCGAGGAGCACTCACTCCCCCCCAAATGAAATTCACCGCACCAACCATGCCCGCCTCAAATTATGACCCTATCAGCACAAAACAAAGTAATAAATCCGATTCTCTGAGCATGTGCACCAGATAATGTGTGATGAGAACGCCTGCGCACATGAATTTGTGAACTGCAGGAATCAATATGCACTCTCCGCCCTGCAACAAATTAGATATCCGAGCTGCAATAAAAGAATGAGAGACTGCCTGTTCCTCTTACTCTTTCCTCTCGTTAATTAAATAACTTTGACAGGAAGCCTATTTAATATGCCACTGAGTGTGTGTTTGTTTCATGACTGTTACTATGAAGGTTTATGTGTAGCTTGTTTGTGTGTTTATGCCTCACAGATGTGGCCAAAACTGCTGTGTGTCAGTGTTGTATTCATGGATGAACAAGCATGTTGGTGGGTGGTAAACTCAATCACCGAAACATACAGTCTGTCATCTCAGCTAACCAATTAAGCTGCCATATTTGATACAGAAGAAGGGGATTATGGGTAGGCGGCAGGGAGAAGGTAGGCGATGACGGGATGTCAGATTGATGGTTTTGGGCGACACCGCTGTGACTTTGCTCAGATACAGAGGTACTCCCAAAGGGTAATGCTCGCACACACACACACACACACACACACACACACACACTCACACACACACACACACACTGCAGTGCTGGCTCAGGTAGAGCACCAGTCTGCTCCTGCCAGTGGCTGTCATGCAGTGTGTACACAGGACCCGGATACAGCTGACAGCTTTCAGAAAGAATCTGGAGAGGTGTAATTATAAACACACACATACTTCAGTGCAAATATACTAAAAAAAGGCAGGTAGTGCAAACACACACACACACACACACACAGGGTGCTCCTAGCTGGTTGGTGACAGGCCTTTTGTCTTTCATTTCCAGCAGCAGCAGCAGCAGCCGGTCGGTTTGCGGCTCAGCTCAGCTGCCAGAGCTGATAGCGCTGCTCAGCTATTTGTCTTCATGCTGCCAAAGCAGACATCAAAGTCTGCACAAAAGGCCCGTTTCAGGGCAGCTGTGGTGTGGGGTGAAGGGCACAGGAGCATGTAAGGGAAGAGTAAACAGTCCGGGGAGAGGGAGGATGCACGAATTTGAAGCCAAGTTTAAAAAAAGACCCCAAACAGAGGAATGTTGCAGCAGTGGCCAAACCCTTCACACATAAAGCTAAATTTAATACTGGTTAAAAGTGTAATAGTGGCCAGTTTAAAGCTGCATTAGATTTTATCTTTAGTTCAGACGCTAAGTAACCTGATGGAACTTTAACCTCTTCATTTTAAATTTTCAGACTTTATATCTTTCGGATATAAAGTCTGTGTCATCCTGAAATGATCATTGTGGAAGTTTTAAGTTTCATTTTCTAAACTAAATAGTCCAAACTGAGCAGGAGAACATATTTCAGAAGTCTTTGCTGGCGTGTGGCCGTCTTGGATCGGGCTCTCTGAGCTGGCACCGACTCCGGTGTTAATGCTTAACTTGTGATTGGTGAAGCTGGCTGCTGGCCTCATCTGAGTGTTACATTACTTTTAGCTGGCAGAGCTGACTAAAAGCTCCTGAGAATCAGATTCCAAAAATGCCAATAGGGAAGGAAGAAGATACAGCAGAGTGGCCGCAGGATAACAGAAATAGAGGCGAAAACTGGCTGCAGTTCAGGCGCAGATACACTGGCTGCAGCTATTTTTTAGGTGTGTACGTTCACATCCCCTTCAGGGCAGTTCTCCATTCAGTTTTGATGCATTTATGCAGCTCCATTGCTGCTACAGTGGAGCTAAATTACAGTGCCCTCAGCTGATTTCTCATCACACTTCAGCACTGTGCTCCTGGTTGCTTCTGAGGGCTACTACAAAAAAAAAAAAAAATGATTGCAACAGTTTTTTTCTCTCCACAAACAAAAAAACCTTTTCTGGGAGATTCAGCACAAAAACAGCGATACAGCAACGTTTTAAAGCTAGAAAATGGGCTGTCTGTTCATTTTGTCATTTCATTCTTCTGATTGTGGCAGGAGGACGTTAGTGAGGAGGCACAGCGTGGTCTGATCATACTCACACCTTTATATGTGTCTCTTGTGGTGAATATGAAAACTGTTCTGTGTCCTTTTCAGAGTGTCATCCCTCCTGCTGGCACTGCACCGGGCCAACCGCAGACAACTGCACGTCCTGTTCCTCCCCGTCCAACCTGCACCAGGGTCGGTGTGTCACCTCCTGCCCACAAGGCTTCTTTATCCAGGACAATCAGTGCCAAGGTGAGGACACACACATTTGAGCTCCTGTACACAGGAGCACACACACACGCACTGACATAATGCCCACTGGCAAATTCCCCAGCCTCTTATTCTTCCCTTAACTTTAAAACCAGAAGTCTCAAACAACCCTATGAAGAAGTGAGGACTGGAGGACACTCTCCAAAGATGTCCTTATTCACAAGGTCAGAAGCCGGTCCTCACAAAGACAGGAGTGCAAGATTACACACCCGAGTGAAATCCCCCGCTCTCTCTCTCTCCATGTTCTGTGAGAGCTGGTGTTACAGTGTTTTAATAATTCAGTTATGTGATGCTTTTAACCAGAGAACCTCATGCTCAGTAAATTCAAAATCAAAAATAAAATCAAAACAATGACTGTTGTCATTGTCATTAAACCTGTAAGTATGCGATGAAGATAACTGTTTCTCTCACCTGAGATTGTTAGGGATCGTTAGCACGAGTGTTACCTGTAAGTGTTGGTGGCACAAACCAGTGTAAACAAGAAAACATGTCCAAAATGTTCCTCCCTCTCTGACAGGTGCACACCCGGTTAACACCACTAACATAATTTGGCTGCAGGGCCGCAGGAAAACAAACGGCTCCCTCGTATCATTAGAAAGTTTACTGCAACCAGAAAAAGCTTTGGAAAAGTTGTGATTAATGATGAGCTGAGCATCAGTAGGATTTACAGGACGACAGAAACAGTATCACTCATAATGAATTTCACATTTTCCTTCATGTGCACAGGGAAATTAAAGATACTGCAAATGAACCAATTATAGGAGAGATGTGAGTTTTCATAGATTATTCTCATTTTTCCTTCTGAAGCTGTTTGAAGGGACTCAGGGGAGCTACGATCTGTTAGCGGGTACAGACTATAGCTTTTGGTTTAGTCAGTGTAATGAAAAGCATTTATTTTACACAAAATTCATTTTGGGAGCTCCGGAACGTACGTATGTGAGAGAGGAGTTAAAAATTCAGTTTGTGTTCAGCACAGAATTTTATGTATTTTCGTGAAAGGTCAGGCTTTTAACAGCGTGGTGTTAAAGTGGGATCAGTGAGCGTGTGCTTTATTAAGCACCGTTACTCTGATTTCTCTTTGAACACTTCATGAAGCACCAAATTAACAATAAAACAAACACCAGTAAAGGTCAGACTTCCTCCTTCCTGACGTTTAAAGTGTTAAATAGCACCAAACTGAATATGGCAGAGTGAGTATAGGTGTGTGGTGGTACCTGTACACCAGCCACCACAGTCACTGAGGAGAGCTTAGCCCCTTTAATGAAAATCCATTTGCTCTTCTCCCATCCATTACCACAGCTCATCGTCTCTGACATCATTTCAAGCAAGACCACCCTTCCACTTCCTGTCTACCAGCTTCGTCGGCAGCTCTTTTTAAGCGAGCTGAATTTCATTGTTTATCTTGAGGGAAACAAAAACCTGTAGTAAACATCGCTGGATCTCTTTCTGGTGTTTTTCTTTACTCCAGACGTTGGTTGGGTAATTGAAATGGCACAGGCAGACGTCTGCATTGACAGTTAAGAAGAACAATGAGTTCAGAGTTTGTTCCCCATTGGATACTGAAATAAATGGGGTCTGTTTTTCTTACCTGCCCTTTTCTCCTTCAGTGCTGATTGGCTCATTAGAAGCAGCCCAGTATACAGTATTACTGCATTTCTGTCTTGAAGAGAATAAACTTTTACTACAAAGTTTTGGTGCTGGCGACTTTTAATGCAAGGCAACACGACACAGTGTTTCGTTAAAGCTCCATTAATCGATGTGTTTTTTAAATGGCAATGAATCAAATGACTGTGAGTCATGTGAAAGGGATGGTTCATGGTGACAGAGCCACAAAGAATTATCACCAGCTCTGCAGCTCGACAGAGTTTTTCAGCCTCTTTTATCTCATGGTTCTTTGTTTTACGGCACATTTACTACAGTTCGCTCCCGGCGTTTTTCTGAACTGTTTCCAGCAGCAGCAGCAGCAGGAGGCAGCTGTTTTCCACAAACTGACAAGTAAACAAGCTCTGATTAAACTTCTTTACTCTTTAAACTTCCCAGCACCACACAGCAGACAAAGTTAGAGACTAGCTGGTGAAGACAGAGGAACATCTAGCAACTGAAGAGTCAGACATTTTTCTCAGGAGCTGAAATCAGAGCTAAACAAAAAGTTTACATTCATCAGGTGGTTAGAAACATGAGTCAGACTGCCTGGCTTTACACGGTGGCAGTGTTGTGAGTGGGTTTCCACTTTGACGGTTAAACTAAGATTAGGATTGAACGGGTTTGACAGTAAAACTTTTACTGTTCCTGCAGGAGAACAGTAAAAACACAACGTGATAAATAGTGTTGGAACTGAATGAATAACAACCTTGATCAAATGGTTGTGTAACAGCTCTCACTAAAAAAATGACCTGTTAAATATCTGCTGTAAATATTGTACCTGTACCTTTACAGCTCATCTCTTCTGTGGGTGTATTCAAATATGGCTGTCACTGTTCCTGATGCCATTTATTTTCGGCAGCAGCTCTAAAGCCAACAGTGTCCTTGATGGTTGAAAACACAGTTAATAGTACTGGAGCAGTACTTAATGAAAACCTCCATCATGAATAATTTGTCTCCTTCTCCTCCTCTCTACCCATTTTTCTTACCTGATCCTTCCCTGCCTCTTTTCTTTCTCTTCACTCCAACCTCTCTCCTCTCCATCTCATTGGATCCCTCTTCTCTCCTTCCTCTCTGTCTTCCCCTAACTTCCTCTTCACTGTCCATCTTCTTCCTCTCCTCTTCTGCCACCTTTCTCCTTCCTCTCTTCTGGCTTTTCCTTCTTCCCCCTCTGTTTTGAACCTTCTTCTTTTCTTCCATGCCTCCTTTCCCCACTTTACATCCTTTCTTACCTCCCTGCATCCTTTCCTCTCTTCTGTGTCCCTCTCACTTAACTTTCATCCCAACTTTTACCTTTTTTTATGACCTGATTTTGACCCTTTTTTTTCCGTCCCTCTCCTGCGATCCACCTCCCAGCATGCCACCCGTCCTGCCAGACTTGCTCCGGTCCCTCCCAGGCTGACTGCACCTCCTGCCCCCCGCTGGCCTCCCTACAGAGCGGCTACTGCAGGACAAGCTGCCAAGAGGGACATTTCCTTAACACTGTCACTGGAGAGTGCCTCAGTAAGTCAGCTTGTGTGTGTGTGTGTGTGTGTGTGTGTGTGTGTGTGTGTGTGTGTGTGTGTGTGTGTGTGTGTGTGTGTGTGTGTGTGGATGGTGTCCTGCATATTTGTAAACCATTTGCACAAAGCTTTCATAAAGACGCTGCCCATGAGTGCTTATATTTTTAGAGTCGCCCCAGTGGGAATAGAACCGCCAACTCCAGCAGGGTTAGTGCCTTGCTCTGCCAGCCGAGCTCTGTAGGATCGCACACACACAGACAAATCGTGTGTGTGCGCCTGTAGCTACGATGACCTGCATCATTCATGAGAAAAACCAACAACCTTTGTAAAATTGATGTGTTTTAGTTAAAAGCACTGCAGTCTGTTTCCTTTGAGTCGCCGAGGTCTGAAACGATCTGCGGAGCTGGAAGCTGAAGTAAAAGTCACAGTGTTTAAATGTAGGTTTAGAAACAACAGCAGCTGATCAGAGGTGCAGTAGCCTTTGGTAATGAGACTTTGGCTGGTTCTCACCTCTGATCAGCTTCTTCTCCATCTGTTCAGAGTCGTACGAAACTGATGGGAAAAATGGGATTTCTCCAAAATAAATAAATAAATGAAGATGACATCGTAAAAACTAGTAGCAACAACATAAACCCCCCCCCACACACACACACACACAACAAACAGGAAGAAAGTTTTTCCATAAACACACCTCTCGGTTTAACTTTTAAAAAAAAAAAGAAAAAAACTTTTAATGAGTTTCTCGCTCGCAGTTACGCTTTTCAGAGAAGCTCTACATTAAATATCCACTGGGATAAAGACAAGCTTTCTTTAGATCTTTGCTAATAAACACCACAGATAGAAGATGCTCCACACCTCCCGCCATGTTCCTCCTGCTCCTCAAGCGCAAAAAATGCCGTTTGTCTTTGGCAGGCAAAATATGATAAACTACCAGGCAGCAGATAAATGGAAAAGGGAAGACTGGACTGTGTGTGTGTGTGTGACTGTGTGTAAAGGTAGCTCCTGCTGTTGTCCTCCCTCTCACCGGTTAATGAAATGAGTTTCTACCTATCTGGACCAGTGGCTGTAGATTAAAAACAGGCCTGTTTGCTTGATGGGGAGCCAGCATGGAAGAGATAGCAGGGGGGTAAACACAATCTGAGGGGAGAAAAATAGACGCATTGACTTTTAATTACAGTTTTTGATGACGTGCACTGTTTGTAGATGTGGATCTGCAACCAGATTTCAGCTCTCACACACACACACACGTTCACATGTATGTGTGCAGACACACACTGCTCACACACAAGTAGATAAGCATGGTTAAACACACACATTTGTTTCCAAACATACACACTCACACGCACAACCTAATCTCAAATGGGTCAAGCTCAGCCAAACTCTAGTTAATAAAAGATGCCTTGTGGCACTTCTGGGCCATAGAAATACTGGGGTCATCATTTCTGCATGGTCAGGACGCACACACACACGCACACACACACACACACACACACACACGCACACACACACACACACACACAAAGCTCCTTCTTGAACTCTAATTCTCTCACATATTTACACATACACGTTCTTTATTCCTCCTTTTTTCTATCCTTGCTTTATTTGTCCCTTCTTTCTGTCACACACACACACACACACACACACACGCACACACACACAGCCCTGGATTACCTCTGTCCACCCAGTGGTCCCGGCGCTGTTACGTAACCCCTTAAGACGATGAGGCTTTGGTTCTCAGTCATGAGTTTATATGAGAACAGCCATCAGAGGCAGATGTCTCACTGTTGGTGTCTCCTCTTATTCTCTTCCTGTCCATCTTTCTATCACGCTCGCTCCGTCTCTTCCTGTCTGTATCTCTCTTCAGGAACTCCCTGTCTGATTCAGATTTGACAGTGGCAGCGTTCTTGTCACATGCTGAGTTATGGACCAGCTTGTAAAGCAGATGTAAACAAACAATTAGAAACTCTGACATAGAATTTATAATCAATGCAACAAAACCCATGAGGTCAAAATTAAAATACTGAAAATGTGGCTGGAAGCACGAGCTGTGAGGAGTAGCATCAGCAGCACTGTGAAAGAGTTTCACTCTCCTGCCAAGCTGCTGCCTCTCACCCTTCGTCTCTTGCCGCATTTTTCTCAAATCTTTCTTTTCTGGCGTAAAGAGAATCGACTGCCGAGCCGGTGACGAGGAAATGTTGAGCTCTGAAAGTCCAAATGAGAGAGAGTTTCTGGAACACTTCAGCTCAAAGCTTACAGCCACGAGAGTTTATTTTACGTCATAATTACACCGGAGCCATTATTTAACAACAGCTTGAAATAGACCTGCACGTTGGAGAACAGGAATACATCACCATAGAAACAAGGCATGCCAACACTGAAATAAAAGACATGGGATCATGCTTTTTTTTTTCTTATTTCTTTCTGGTCAATAGAGAATCAAAACCCGTCACTGCAACACGTTTCAGGAACGTTGGTGCCGTCAGTGGCAGCTGCTGTCGATGTCTCTTTTCAATCATCTATCGTATATTGATTCTGAAAACCAAAATGAAAACATTAGTCCCTGTAATAGACCACTGATCATGACTCCATTTATCTGAACAGAGAGTCAAAAATCAAACATCATTGCCTTTAAATCAGTTCATCAGAGGAAATGTGGCAGAACACGTCGTGGTATTTCCTGGAGTCGGACTCTGCACAGATCTGTTTAATTTATTTTTTGTTACACAGGCAGTAACGTTTCACTTTGACCCTGAGCCGAGGCGCGTTTGAACTCTGCGAGGTCTTGTTTAATATTTACAGTGGTTAAATTTGTACAAGATCCAGTGGATTTGCCTTTCATCTTCCCTGCAGACATTTCTGTCATCAACAGTATGTAACAGAAGAAAATGAATACGGTATAAAAACATTGTTTTCTGCTGGATGTAAAGAGAGCAAAGAAAATGCAGACTTTTACTAAACTGTTATTTTAGTGCTGAAACAGAGACACAGACTGGAAGCTGACTGACTTAATGTGCAAAAGATGGGAACACAAAATACTTTTGTTAGTGAACATATTTGTCGCTGCATCTTTGAAAGTGTTACGTCTTTTATTGGCCCTTTTCTTTCATGAGGAAAACCAATTAGAGCTCAGTAGAAATTGATTCGCTGCTCTTTGTGCTTTAACACTATGATTAGTTTGAGCTTCATCAGGAAAAACCTGTTTTGTTTTGTTTTGTTTTTTTATTGTTCCATGACGTTAACATCATCACATTGTTACTCACCAACTTTTTGTCCACAGAAGTTACTGTGTGGACTTGTCCCTCGTTTGTACAGTAGGTTTTTCTAAAATCATCACACATGGTTAGTTCTGCCTGAATAAAGGCAACACAGTGGAGCTCAGTTATTATAATGAGCCACAAGAAAAAAGTGTCTCCCAGCCAGTTTCCATCCTCGTCCTTATCCTCGTTCTGACGTCTAAAACGAGAGCAGAACTTTTTTCAGTTTTTGGAGACTGAGCCAACAGTGACTCATAACTGAGCATAAAGAGAAAAGTAGGGCTTCTTTAATAGCTGCATCTGTAAATCCATTCTTTGTCGGGGCAACGTGTCTAGACAGGGGTGAAGTCGGCGTCAGGAGGACCACACAGCTTCTCTCTGCAGTGCTCTGTCTTTTCTTATGCCTGTAACTTCAAACAAAGACGATGTCCCACTTTTGTTCCTCGTGCTTTCTGAACTATTGCTGCACTCAGGCTCCGTCCCTGCGAGAAACTGCTCAGAGAGACAAGTTTTATTCTGTTTTCAGCTGCACAAAATCATAAGGAAGCAACTAATTGAGAGACATTAGAGCCTTGACTTTCCTGTATGGCTCATGTTGCAAGAGATGCAGGAAAAAAAGCTTGGTATCGGATAATGTCTTGTAAAAATCTGGCCCACAGGAGAATATGCTCATCCGGCCTTCATGCCATGCATTTATAACTCCAGTATACCTTTTTATGTGCCTCAAAAATGGTAACTACGCCATAAAGCGGGACTCTGAGGACGCGAATCAATACCATTTTAGTTTTATATTCAGTTTTAGTCTGCACAGTCAATAACGCCTGACGCCTGAGTTATCTTATCTCTGCTGTGGAGCCATTTGTTTAGCCCCCAGAGCAGAATCGCCTGCAGACTGTTGGCAGGAGGAATGCTGATACGTGTTTTGTTGTAAAGTGATGTGGTATGAAAGGTGTGGATGTGAGATGACAGAGAGGAAGTTCTTTTCTTCTTCTTCTTCTTCTTCTTCTGCTCTGTTGATACTGGCTCTGCCTCAGAACGAGCGTGTGACTCACCTGGGCAGATGCCATGTTCAGGAGACGGGAGTTTAAGTTCTATAAGCGTGTTTCAGAGGAAAAGCTGCTCTGGAGGCAGAAATAATCTCGCTGTCTGAATGAAGTGTCAGCTATTCAGAAATATACAAGCAGACGAAAATAGCTGCCAGACACATGAAGAGAGATCAAAACGTTTTTCCGTTTAATTAAAAACGGTTTACAGTGTAGTAGGTACATCATTTAGTCCTGAAAGAAATCTCTGCTACATTTTCCTGCTTAATATGAACTGGACTTTTCAAAACTGTGTAAAATATGCGTTTTTCCAAGAAATCACATTAATGAGTGAATATACTCAGACTTATTCCTCCAGCTGAGAATGTACCATTGTTTTTTTTTTAAAGAAAGAAAAAAAGAAAAGAAAAAAAGAAAAAAAACCTAAACCAGTGAAGTTTGGAATCTTAATGATATAAACTCGCATAAAGGGGCATTGTCATATATAGTTTATTTTCCACTGTCTTGCTTTCTCGTCTCATGGACCTGAACTTGGACCTACATTGGCTGATCTTTAGTCACGTTTAGTCCGAAACTGTGGACATGCTAAAAACCAAAAACGTGGGCTGCAGGGCGACATGTAAGAATCTGAAAATCTAATCATTAGTAATCAAGATTTTCCATCCGAACGTTCACTTGTGCTGATTAAAACCACAGATCATCACTTTTTAAGACTTCAGACTGAAGGTAAACAGGATTTTGCCCTCAGGGCCACGAGAGCCGGCCCCCTCAGGGCTGGCTCTGCTGCTGTAAGCAGAGTGAGTATCATCCTTTAAAAACTTCTAAACCTTCAGCATATTTTTTTTATAGAAAATGATACCACGGAAAAAGTACTAGTCTAAAGAAAGTACAGAGTATGAATAGAACTATGTAACCAGGGTACGGAAACAGAGTTAAATATAATACAGCTGTGTTCACAGGGCAAAGAGAATTAAAAACACAGACTCTTTTTAGTTTATGTCAGATAAGAATAGAAAAAGTAGCGGGGGGGTTTATCTCCTTCCTGTGTTTTATTATTTATCTTGTTTTAAAATTCAGGTGCAGCTTTTACATTATTTTAAGTTACAGATTCATTTAAAAATTTTCTGTATTACGAGTGTCGTCTTCTTCCTGTTCTTCCTTTGTTTTTTTAAAGTGTGGGCCATCAAAGCCTGCAAAGAGGATCACCCGTCTCATTTTCTGATTAAATCCAGATCTTGTTGTCACATTGTCTGATATCCGTCTGCTTTCACCTTGTAATCCCTCCAGTCTTTTCTCATTTATGTTAATCCGAGACGAGCGCTTTCATGGTCTTAGCGTTTCTTTTCTTTCTAACACCCCCACGTGATCCACCTCTTTATCTGTTCCCCTCACCTGGCCAACGCACAGCTCTTAACCTGCAGAGCCCCGTTGTTCTCCTTTCCACTGTAGATACTTATCTTTGTGAGGACGTATAACTTTAAGGTACCCACCACTGTGCCAGCCAGACACAACTCCGATACCATCAGATAAAACACCACCAAGGCGTTCTTTATTGTTCTGCTAATCTCGGCTCGTCCTGTGTGGGTAGGATGGTGTTCAGGGGTTTAAAAGACGTGGGGGGGGGCAGACATTTAGACAAGATAGCAGACAGACACCACGAATTATCTCCTCTTTCAACTTGTTGTCAGAATTTCCAATTATCTTTCTCACAGAGGATTAATTAGCTGGGTTTGATTAGTGCATGTTTTGACCAAACTCCAGTATTTCTGGTTTGAGACGTCATTAAAATCTCACTTTTATGGACTTAGTGTAATAATTCTTCAGTAATTGCTCTTGTCTTCACCTGTTTTATTTTGTAAGGCTCCCACAGGCTTTCAATCCCCTCAGAAGTTCACAGAATTTAGAAGAAGTAAATTTAAATTAAAAAAAGTTTTTTCTGAATAAAAGGATGATGTTGGAAATCCTGCTTTGTCGTTCAAAGATCTGCAGAAAGTCTTGGACTTGGACCACTAACTAGAAATGATTTTGTCCTTTTAAATTGGAAATCCACAAGTGTTTGTTAGTATTTCAAGGTTAGTCTGATACCAACAAACAAACAAACAAACAAAAGGTAAGTTAATGTCGCAAAACACAAACACTGAGGCAGTTTTAAAGTATTTTACAACAAGAAACAAGCAGCGTGTGTGAGTCTGATGTTGACTTGGTGTTTATCTGTGTACAATGATATATGAAATGTAAGCCTTCCTTCCTGTGTGTGTGTCCTTCCTGCAGAGTGTAGCTCAGACTGCCAGCGCTGCACAGCAGACCTCCAGACGGGCATCGGCAGTATTTGTCTGTGGTGTAAAATGCCAAGGACCTGGCTGCTGGGTGATCACTGCGTCTCTCACTGTCCCCAGGGCCACTATGGCTGGCATGGAGTCTGCATCCGTAAGGACTTCTACTGTTCTGCCTTTACACAGTACACAGTACATAACAGGGTCAGAGGTCGGGCAGCAGCTGCCCTGAATGTAAAACATGTAAGAAAAATCCCATCAAAGCTTTTAGGTTTTATTCATCATCCAAAGATTCTTAAAACCAGGGACCCTTCAGTGACCTGACAACAACAAGCAGAAGAAACACTGAATTCAAAGTCAAAGAGTTCAGACTTCTTGTTAAAGGAAACATTCTGTTGTATAAATAAGGATGTAGTTTGACAGATGCATGTTTTCACAGGTTTATTCTTTTTATTTTGCGGTGCAGTAGATTTCAGTGCTCATGGTCGCAGGTCGTAAAAGGACTCTGTGAACACAACTTGCAGATACACTGAGTGGTTTTGTTATGAAGCCCAGTAGTACACCAAATCCTCACATTTCCTCCCAGATCACTGTTGATGTTTTGAAGCTTAGTTGTAAATTGTGTGGAGAGTCAAAAACTATGACTGTAAGCTGGGAAGAGATTTTAGGATTTAGAGGATTTACTCTCTTTGAGAAAACTGGAATTAATGTATAAACAGTTACTCAGCATTTAGAAAGTCAAACTCTTTCACTGTTTATCACTGATTTAGATTATTTTGCCAAGAATATTACCATCATCACCCCCACAGGCATCGTTGTAGTCATTATTACTAATAGCACCATCATCGTCATCGTCATCAATCTCATCATCATCATCCTCTTCATCCGACTTTTCATCGTCATAATCTGTCTCTTATCATCACCGTCTTCAGTCGTCGTCCACATCTTCGTCTTTACCCTCCTAATCATTAAAATCCATATTGTTTTAATCCTCATCCTCATCAGTCGCTTCTTCCTTATCATCCTCAGTCTCATTAGCTTTATCATCCTCATCATCAACCTGTTCTTTATATTAATCTTCCTCATCATTATCATTCCTGCCATCAGCCTCCTGTGGTTCAGCAGCTCCGCAGCAGAAGCTGCCTCCACACTGAGCTGCTGGAGCTCTGCACACAGATTTAAATTCAGAGGGTGAACAGAAAGCTTCAGGCTGAGAGAGCGAAACCTCGGGAGTCTCATGAAAAAAACAACATGCGCTTACATACAGACAATAAAATATTTGTTTTCATGCATCACTGCGGTTACATGAGGCCAAATTAAATTTCTGACGTGGTTTGGTAACACCTCACTGCTCCTGGTATTGATTCAGGCCCGATGATGAGTTTTGCCACGTCGGAGTGAAACTTGAAGTTTTCAGCTTTTCAGCCATTTTCTGGCGTTGATGATAATTATGTAAGACTCTGGGTATGAGCGGAGCGTGGTGGTGGGGTGTGGGGAGTGTGAGGAGCAGAGCAATCTGAGAATGATTAGGCCCTTGATAGTGATTAGTGAGGCTTATGAATATGTATTTTTAAACTCCAGAATGTGGCTTTAATCAGAATTTTGCATGGTTCTTTTTCTTCTTCTTCTTCTTCTTTTTTTTTTTTTTTTTAATCAAGGACGTGATATTTTAACAGCTTTTTGCCATCCAATTTTTTCAAAGAGTTTCACGATTTTCACAGTGGGCATATAATCACGCTACTGATTTCATACTGCATGTATTGTACATCGCACATAGTGTTTTCCTTATATCGTCCTTTCATTATTTTCTTTATCCAACATACTACTGTAGTACAGTAGTATATTAGTAGTGCTTTCGCTCAAATTAAAACTACATTACTTCACAGTCTTCTTTGCTCATCTTTAAGTGCTGATAGTTGCATCATGTTTACACTACTTTATTATTTTTTCTTCGATGTATTCCTTTACCTGCCTGCTGTTTCCATGACCTAATTTCTCCACCTGCACCTCTTCTAAGTTTCATCCCTTCCTAATGAAATAAAATCACTCTTTTTTTTTTCCCAGGATGCCATCTGTCATGTGAGGCCTGCAGTGGGGCGGGGCCTCTCTCCTGCACTTCTTGCCCCGCCGACAGCGTCCTGTTGCCGACAGGTCTCTGTGCTCCCAAATGTCCCCTTGGTTACTATGACAATGGTCACAGGATGTGTCAGGGTAAGTGGGGAAGCAGCACTGCACCTCAGCTGTTAGAGAACATTACAGTCGGGTAACATCATCAATAAAAACACTAAACAGTTCTGTAATAAATACCTGCTCATGTTGTTTTTGAGACTTTCCAGTGTTTCTGACTGAAGCAGTGACTCTGTTGTTTGAAAACATTTAAACATTGACTGTCGGGCATTTCTTCACTCTAACACATGCTGCTGCCCGGTATTCCAAATAACTTCACTCAACCTTTGCAGCCGCTTTAATAATAGAAAAGGACTCATGCAGTGCTTACCTCTGCCGAGGCTGCTCAGTCCTTTCCATCGAAAACAGAAACTGGAGTGACAGACAATAACAGGATACATGTGCCTTAGTGTTTTTCTGTTAAAGCAAAAAAAAAATCCAAACTATTTATTGCTTTCAGTTGCCTCACGTTCCACCAAAATTCCTTTAAATATGCCTAGTCATTTTGAGATATCCTGCTAACCATCAGGTAAACAACCTGCCTGAAGAGCTGTTTGATCATCAGACAGAGGAAGGCACAGAATTCCTTACTACAAATATGAAACTTGATACAACAACATTAGCAACGTGTTCATATGTCATTTAGACCGTCCCTGTGTTTGGTGATGGCAGGTTTCATCACATTCCGTCACCGATCGTCTCCCCCTCTGATCTCACATCTGCCCTGACCTCGCCTGACCTTTTTTGTTTTCGACAGCGTGTGACAGCCAGTGCCTGACGTGCGACATGGCTGGAGTTTGTACATCCTGCCTCGACCCGGCCAAGGTGCTGCAATTTGGAGAGTGCCAGTATGACAGCTGCGCCCATCAGTACTACCTCAACACCACGACCCGCGCCTGCAGAGGTATGCTGCCGTCCTGCGTGACACGCCGGCACACACACCAGTGGCACAGGGAGGCCGAGGGGAAACCTGGATTAACAACGAGGATATGTAGCCTTTTATGATATTCATAAATTACTCTCCATCCATATTGCAGTGTGCTACATTGAGTTTATGGGGTCCATCGATCATGTAATAAACTGTGGGACCACATATGCAAATCCTAAACACTGCGTGTGCGTTTTAACTCACTGTTACATCTTCCTGTGCACAGAGAAGTTGATGAATGAGCCTCAGAGGATCCATGTCCTGACTGAATAACTTGTCTTTTTTTATCATGCATACAATAACTGTGTTCATACATTTAATTACCCACTAACCAGCCCGGACCAGTTCCCGTCAGGCTGAATCTGACTCCTATGTATTGCTGGCTCGCAAATAAGACACGTGAAAACATGTTTTCCTTTGTGCTTATCTCAAAGAAAAATGAATAGATAGGGTTTAAGTTCAGAATGTAAACAGAATAACGGTGTTGTCATGCTGGCTTTGCACAGATATCCACTCTAATTCACAGAAATCCATTTCATGTAAAGCTTACTTCACCTCGTACACTTCCCTTTATCAGCGATTTGGTTCAATGTAATGAGATTTTTCCATGTATCAGCGGCCTTTGAGGTGGAACCACCGTTTCCCATGTCTGTTACAGGATTAGCGGCTAAGCTAACCGCTACTGGCCAGATAGACAGTTTGATTTCCTGTGAGGCCGCTGGAAGCGCCTCCCATCTCGACAGGTGGTTTTAGCCATCCAGCTCGTGATTCTGTTTTCATCCCCCCAGCCACCACCTGGATAATCCACTGAACCTTGGATGAACCCAGAGCGTTAGAAAGCAGCACTGCTAGCTGCTCTCTGAAAACTAAAAGGGCTCTGAGGAACCTCTGGGAGTTTCGAGTTCGCAGCCACAGAAGAACTTTCAAAATTACCCAAGAGAATCTCTTATAAACCCATCAGCACTTCTACCAACAACCTACATTCATTTGGGTTTATCAGCAGGGTTTTCCCAAGCAGCAACCCCTAATTTACCTCTTGGCTTCCTTTGAATCCTCAGTAAAACCCCATGGAAGCCTCCACTTTTCTGTTTTCCACAGTAGTGACGTGTTGGAGTAAAAGCACTCCCCCACTGTCACATGAGAAACTGGAAGGTTTTAGGTAAAGAGACTTTAAGATATTTAGCTACTTCTCATGTAGGATTTAAGACAAAATGAGGAAGAATATGTAAAAACTGGCCCATTTATTAATTTACTTCTATTAAAAACAAACTCTGACCTCAACTTTTATCCATCCGAGCAATTTGATTTTCTTTAGCAATACATGCAGCTCTCACAGAGCTGTTAGTACGGCTGGAGACCCATTCATAATTGTAATTATACGTTTGGCATTAAAATTGTATATTCTGTATGAGATAATCGTCCCCGGTATAAAAGCGCTGTAATTGCTGAGAATGCCATAGTAAATCATCTCTTCCTTGTAAAATCTGTGTTCTACAGAAATTTTAATACAAACCTAGAAAGCAGCGGTGCAGGTGAAAAGAGAGAAAGAAAAGAAACCACAAATGGGTTTAAAATAAATCCCCTGCTGAAAAAGAGTTTATTAATCTCTTTTCCTCTCTCTCTCCCTCTCTTCTCTCCTGCTCTCATCTTTTGCTCTCGCCTTCAAAATCCCCTCATTTCTAATCCCAATGTCTCTGCACACCCCTGCACACCTCCCCTCTATCCTGTTTCCAGAGTGTGACTGGAGCTGTAACGCCTGTAAAGGCCCTCTGCGGACAGACTGCCTGCAGTGCATGGAGGGATACGTGTTGCAGGATGGAGTGTGCAGTCAGGGGTGCTCCCCCGGCTCCTATCAGGACGGAGACAGGTGCCTCGGTCAGTACACCAAAAAGCAGATAAACTCACCCACATCATGTGCAGCTGGCGCTGTTGTAGCTGATGTATCCTTCAACTGCTCTGTTTATCTATTATATTTGTATATTAGTGACCACTTCATCATCATTATCATCTGTTTCTTATTAAAACAATTAATCAACAGCAGGGGACCCAAAAGCTTCCTTGAGAAACCTCTTTACAAGTATGAGCACTGATGGTGTTTCCATGAATCTTCACTGTTTTGTATGTTTTCCTTTTAACTGTTTAGAGGTTTAATCTTATGTGAACTGCCACACATGAACGTTTCATCACTGTGTTATGCTGCGCTCAGTGTGTGTGTGTGTGTGTCTGTCTCTCTGCCAGGCTGTGATGAGCACTGTGTGGAGTGTCGAGGTCCTGGACAGTGCCATCAGTGCCAGCCTCCGTACGCCACCCTGCAGGGTCAGTGTGTGCTTGAATGTGGCAGAAACTACTTCCTGGACGCCTCCTCGCAAGTCTGCAAACGTAAAAGATTTTACACTTTGTTTTTATCAATAATATCTTTTTGTTTGTTTATTCGGTAAAAGATCAAGATATCAGTGTAGAAATAAATTAATAATAAGGAAGCCTTATGTATGAAAATCACACTTTTAGTTGAATGACAGCAGAAAAAATACCCACACAAATAGAAATAATTAATATAATTTTTTTTTTACAGTCTTTAAAAACGTTTCTTCTAACACTCTGGATAATGTGTACCTTTATCAGCTTGCTCATCTGACTGTGTGCTGTGTGACGGGGTCGGACGCTGCAGAGCTTGTCGTGACCAAACCTACCTCATGGAAGGATACTGCACCCCCGACTGTGGACACGGATTCTACGCCGACCAGAAGACCAGGACCTGCCACGGTAATAACGTCATGTCTGGCTGTTTAATGTGTGGAGTGAAAAATGGTCAGTGATCTCTGCTGTAATTAGTTAGCTTATCCCTCTTGTGCCTGTAGCTTGATGGCTGCATTAAAAATATATATATATATATATTTTTAGAGTTTAATTTACATCGAAAAATAAACATAGTGTGCATTTTTTACTGCCCAAACATCTGAGATTACATAAATGTTAAAATTCACCACACGGTGCGTATTACAGAGCATCAAGCATCACAGCGGTGGGGGCATTTTTATTATATGCAAATGAAATCAGGACACGCCTCATAAATAATGCACATGACCTCAAGACGTCACGTAAAAACAAATCCGCATGGCTGATCCACATGGCTGGTTGCTAGGCAACAGGCTGGCTAACCCAGACACACAGTGGTGAAGTCAACAGAAAAACCCCACAGCCTGATACTGTGTTTTTAAAATGTCCATCCAAAGCTACGGCTTGTTGTTAATTCATTTATTCATTTATCTAGAAAATGTCACCGAATGCTGAGATTCACATAGTGCAAACAGTGGAATAACAGTGGTGCAACAGCACTATTTTATTTTATTTTATTTTTTGCTCAAGTTTAAACATTTCCATTTCACACTCGTGGAACGTGTGTGAGTGTTTGAATCAGGAAATGAAGCTGAAAAAAGAACAGCCTGGACGGGCTGAAAAGTTTGTCGAGTTTCTGGGTGTTGACTTTGAGTTTTCTGTAGCTTTAATATTGTGGTAGTTCCACTGGTCACTGATTAAAACTGATAAAGCTCAAAGCTAAAACGGCAGCCATCTAAAGCTGCGTTAACCGTTTACAACAAGCTGGCAAACATATCACAGAATGTTTTTACCAAACGTGACAGCAGACATTTGACTCCTTTCATATTCAGCAGATGCAGAACATCATCTCTGGATGAACATTAAGATTCGTGTAGAGTCGTGTTTCCAATATTCACTCTCCACAAGCTCCTGAGGCATCAAAGCTCCGTCGAGCTGCACAGTTAGTGATCGTTTTCTGTGGGTTCATTACCACGAGTGACCCCATTCACATTCACACTAAACAAACTTCTCTGATTCACTGTCAAAACAAAGAAACTATTGATAAGTGAGGTTCTAAAATAAGTCTTTACAGGTAGATTTATAAAAGACTCTGCTCTGTGGCGTTTCTTCCTGCAGGAATGGTTGAACTCAGGCTGCTAACATTAACTGTCTGACATTAGGCGTTTCCTGTTATAATATAATAATTGGCTCTCTTGAATTACACTGAAAAAAGCATTGTCTGCAGAGTCAGGTCATTAGAGAAGTCTTGTACTTCTACTTTTTGCTTTTATGTTCAAACAGTGGATGTCAACCTGCAGGCAGAGACGCCCCAGGCTGTCAGGAGCTCGCTGTGGTTGTGAGATGATTTATGAAATGTGACAAAGCATAATTCTAACAGAGAAATATATTATCATGCGGCCTTTGTGATAAATGCTTTGTTCTTTTGAAATAATGAACATTTTTCAGCCTCTAGGCTTCAACTAATCCACAAGTTAATCAAGTGAAATAGCCTGGAAAGAAACTGCTTTGTTTTTTTTTTTTGCCAGTCAAGAAAAAAAAAGTTGAGAAACTAGTGCTTTAAATTCTACACTTATTCCCATTGTGAGTTTAATTATATGGCAGAAAGTTTAAGATTTGAGTGCCTATTGCCATCATTAGACGAGATAAACTGAGATTACAAGATGGCCTCTCAGAAGAGCTGATCCAATTAAAGACAACTTCTAAAAATGCAGCGTCAAGACCAAGATGCCTCGCTCATATTTCACCAGCCGATTCTCCCACACACACTTAACCTCCTCTTGTCTTCACCCACTTACAGCAATATCCAGCTGTAATTTTAAATTGATAAATTTAAAGCTGTAGAAAGCATCAAAATGTATTGAGTAGAGGCTGTATGCTATGAAAGGTTTTTTTCTGCTAAATCATTACTGTAAATTAGTTTGGACACTCGTCTTTTCTGTTTTCCTTTGTTGTCTGAAACGATGTTATAGCTTTTTTCAGTAAATGTTTCCTCATTTAATGCATTTAAATGTTGTATGTTAATCACATCTGCTATAACAAAGTTATAGCATTATAGCATATAGCATATTACTTTACATCTGGACTTTTGAACTTGAACTTCTGAGGTGAGCTTTTGGAAGTATGCTGTTCTTTACAGTGCTTTTAATCTGAAACTTTTATTCAGTATTTCTCTTCCTTCTTGTGTGTCCACTTCGTTATTACGTTGAACTGCTTTTTCTAATAATATCCTATAACCCCTCTCTGCCTTAACCTTGTTTGTGACGATGTGTACCAGACTTATCTTACACCTGGACTTTTCATGTGAAGTTTATTGATAACAGCACCAAAGAAAATTAATTTCGGTTTTTCTTTCTCTCTCTGTCGTCCCTCCTCCTCTCAGTGAACACCCACACACCTGTCCTCCACGTCAACGGTTCCCTGCTGGTCCCCATCGATGGTTTTGCTCCGCTGTCCCCCGCCCTGCTTCAAGTGAGGGACCCTGACAGCCCGTCTGAGCAGCTGATCTTCCAGCTCGTCCAGAGCCCAAGCAATGGACGGCTGGTTCTGTTCAGAGGAGAGGAAGGAGAAGAGAGGGGAGGCCAAGGGACGGCAGGCCGAGAGCTGACCAGGGACAACCCCTTCACCTGGGCGGAACTCAGAACTGGCCGAGTCCGGTTCAGACATCAGAAAGACAAGGCCAGGTCAGTGGTTTTAATGTGGTTTGGTAGGAGGCAGAAATCCACCCTCAGTGAAAACTGAGCTTGTTGTGATGTGCACTGGTTTCTGGATCCATGGTGCTAAATAACTGGACGGAATGGTGACACATCCAAATGTCTCCAGCAGTTACAGCGAAATTTAAAAGCAGAAAAACAGCTGAAACGTCAGTGGTAAACCTCAGTGGATGCCACGGATGTTCAACCGTGATACAGGGAGAAATACATGATCTACTTTCTGTTTCCCTGTACACCCACAGGAGCAGGAAGTAAAGTGCAAAGTGATGCAGCCACAAGATGATGCAGCAGAATGGGCACATGTTTATCAGCTTTTCCTTTAATTTGCCACCGGTCTTACTCTGTCCCACACTCTCCAGTTTACACCCAACACTTCAGACACATCTGGTATTAAAATTAATTTCTCCTTTTGTTCTCACACGCCGCCTCTTTTTTTAACCCTCACCTATATTAAAGCTGACATCAAACACTTTGTCTCCCTCCTCTCCGTCCTGACATTTGATTCTTTGCTGCTCCGGCTACTGTCTGAGCCGCCTGTTTGATTTATGCCACGTCCTGGCAGAAAAGTTCGTTTCCATTGACCTATGCATGGATTGGAGACGCATTTCATTTACACATTTTAGTTAAAGTTGCCAAAATTAGCATATTCTGCATTTTCACTGTGTTTGACCCCAGTCTCACTACCCAACGGAGAAAAGAGCATGCTAATATGTATAGATGGAACACATGCAGCCTCTTTAAAGCTCTGCCTGGAGCCAGTTTTCCTCACTACAGCTGTTCTGTTGTGGCATTTTCCTATGATAGGTCTGTGGAATTTTGTGTTTGAGCCCAGTGTCTGTTCAACCAATCAGAGCTGTCATAATAAAGACATTCGTCAGTCCTGACTCAGAGGGTCTGGCCTAGAGTGGCAGCGTGCCAGTGAATTAGCGAAATATGGTCCCCTGCCCGGTTTTGAGCCATTAGATTAATGGAGACAGTAAAATGTAAATCCCTAAATAAGATTAAATCTGCATATTACAGCCATATTTTTCAAATTATGCGGAGTGGGGGATAATGCCTGCAGACACGGAGCCAAAAACAAACCCTGTCAGGTTTGATTCCTTTAAGAGTGGATGTGTCCGACAGAGGAGAAACATGCTGCGTCCAAAGGCTGTTGAGCAAAAGCATCCCATCCCACCTCACACGCTACAAGTCACTGTGGATCATAGAGAGAATATAACTGTGAAATGTGGTGGGCTGAGATGAACTCAACTCATTTCATTTTTCAAAAGAAGGTGTTTTCATTCATTATTGCCTCAGCAGAACATGATAAGTGTCAAGACACAGACACAAACTGTAATTTATGTCTGGAAGGCCATAGTTTTCCATTGAGAAGTATTTATACACACATTCACACAGATCAAAAGCTTTGTCTCAAGGCTGCACTGAAAAAAATCCATCTTTCATCTATAATGAATACAACAAATATACTACTCACATTTACAACGTGTGCGTAAAATGAGATTTAGAAGTACTATGACATTTTTTTCCCCAGAAATACATCTCTTATGTAATTTTAATAAGCCATACGATGCATCATTAATGGGCCATAATTATTCCAACCATAACAAATGCTGTAAAACTGTGGCAAATTTCACTTTTGTTGCCACGAATTGTAATTCAACAAGAGTTTTATTATTGTTGAAAAGCACTGTAGGAATGTGTTCAGTGAAGGATGAGTTTGAAAGAGGACCAGCTGCACTATGCTGGGAAGGTTTTACACAGGGACGCCGCTTCGCTTAAATTAGACTCTGAAAAGATCGAAGCTGCACAAGAGACTGTGACTCCACTTACACTGAGCCGCCTCGTGCACGTTGGACAGGATGGACAGCTGTCCGATGCATCCAGGAAGGATTTAGCATGGACTGATCCGTTTCACGAGATGTCTGCCTGCTGGCTTATTATTTTATTATTTCAGTTTATTAAAATAAACAAAAGTGATATTGTGAGGTTGTAGAAATACTACTGTAGTACCTTTATAACACTTCATCAGGTTTAGCTTGGAGTCATAGTTTCCTTTCAGTCGTCACTAAACCTACAACCTGCTCAGTCATTTGGTCTTCAGCTGCAGTTGGCCGTGTCCCAGCTCCAGCTCCGGGGAGTTGTGGGTAATAAGCCTTGTCTTTGATGATGCTGAGGCGGCACGGTGAGAAGAGATATTGGTGATGATGAGTGTGAGTGTGTGAGCAGGTGGGCTGCTGTGTGTGTGCGTATGTGTGCGTGTGTGTGTTACTGTCCTCCACTCCCCTAGACAGCACTGAGGTGATTAGGTCTAATGACTACACACTGTGTTAGCCACACAGGACTCATTTTCCCAGCAACCTGCAGGGCTGCCTAAAGGCTGTTTTCCAGCTCATGTTCATTCAAAGTGGGCTCAGCAAAGAGAGGGAGGACGAACTTTAACCTCTAATATGAGGCTGTTTTTTCAAAAGATCTGCTTCCAAATAACTCTTTCTTTCTTTCTTTCTTTTCTTTCTTTCTTTCTTTCTTTCTGTCTGTAGGACTGGGGAGTTCACCCTGCGTGTCGCTGACCCTCAGCTGTTTTCTCAGCCACAGACAGTCCAAGTTCAAGCTGTGTCAATGCAGGTAATGTATAAAAACACAGACACTTTCCACAGGTCTCCTTTATTTATTCAGATACTCTCAGCATCCACGTTGGCATCATGTCTTAAACATGCCAGATAAACTTTTGTCCACAGACTGTGAATAGCTGCATCATAGCAGAGAATTAGCCACATATAGAGACGTCTAATAAAGATGGCTGTTTCCTCCGTGCAGGTCAGTCCAGTAACGTTACAGGTAATGGAGAAGAATAATCTGCCAAGACACATTTGTTTTCAAATTCAGTTTGCTGCGAAACAGTGGACTGTTTGAGTCTGTGCTCCCGGGTTAAAATGCCAAGTCGATACTTGTGTTCTTTGTGAAGAAAGTTTTGTCCGAAGAGAACAGATGTGTTTTTAGTTTCTGACACGGCCTTGTACATCGAACTGCTGGGCTCTGAGGGCACGACGCATCAGTCCTGAGCTGACAATCAAAGTTTCTCAGTCACTTTCCCTTTTTGGTCAAGTTAATAACTGATGGATAAAAGTGACAGAGCCAGAGATCAGGTCCTACGAAGGGCGGTGGAACAAAGGAGCATATTCGCTTTCAATGAACAAAACAAAGAAATGAGTGTTCAGAACAGGGCTCTCGTAATTTGTACTATTTTGTAAGTAGGTTAGATCACTGAGCATTTTCCCATGGCCCCTTTGACTGTCAAACAAACGACAACATTTTTGTTTACTACTACTCTGGAATCCACACAGGAAAATGATGCGCTCCATCTGTTTCCTATAGTACAGAGACATATGTTATTGAAACAGAATCAGAAATGTAGAAATGTGAGATGTAGTTGCTTCACAGTCGCTTTCAATCTGGTAAATCTGACAGCTCATTTTTTTAGAGTGTAGCTGTTTCTCAGTTTGCTGCATCATCCCAACTGATCTGCATTCGTCCCTGTAATGAGACCCTGTCCCCGCGGAGAGACGCCCGGGCTGTGACTGGCCGATGGCAGCCTGACAGCGGGCCGTGACTGGTGTCGAGCTGACCTCTGATTTTGGTACAAATATGTAAGATAATGAGGAACAAGGGATTAAAAGCTCCCTCGCTGAGATTTGTTGATGGGTTAGTGTGACAGCTGTGTCACTGTGCTCTGTGTGTGTGTGTGTGTGTGTGTGTGTGTGTGTGTGTGTGTGTGTGTGTGTGTGTGTGTGTCAGAGATAAACATAGCTGAACAGACAAGGTGGCAGATAGCTGATAAAACATAGCAGGACTGAAAACAACTGCATAACAATTTGAAATAATGATGTAATCACCTGAGGGGAAGTTTTATTAGGGAAAACAGAATCATCCATATCTGTCACTGAGCTCAGACTCAGAGAAGCAAAAGTTATTCTTTTAAAAGGAAGCTGTGGTGTAGCTAAGTGTATCAGTACAAATAATAAGATTATAAAGACTGAGATAAACCAGTGAAACAAAAAGCTGAATAATGAATATAATCTGTTCTGGACTCTGAGAGGCTCCTGAACAGCTGAGACAGTTTTTTTTTTCTTTGGTGTCATATCCTTGTCAGTCTTTAGTCAACACTGCAAACAGTTGTATTTCTCAAGGTCATTGTAGGGACAAAACCCACTTTATGGGCGTACGTGACTGCTTTTTCAATTTGAGTTGAACCTGAGTAAATTAGTGCTGCAGACACAGAGAGCTGTTTGCAGATGGTGATTGAGTGGAGCTACAGTATTTGGGTTTGTTTAAGGCGACTACTCAATTACACCATCGCTTGATTAGCTCTACTTTCTCAGACAATATTAGCAGAAGCAGCTTATAAGGAGTGAGTTGTAATTTATGCACATAACACAGCGTGTGTGACGGCGCTTTGACTGACAGCTGGTTCGCTGTTTGTGTCCGCCGCTTTTCTGCTGCTGCAAGATTAGTTCCTTTCCACAGCAGCTGATTTCACTGTTTAAACACCAGCCCTGCTTATACAAAGAATCCACAACAGCAACTTGTGTCTAAGTTAATATGAAGACACACACACACGGCACAGTTTGCACCAACCAGAGCTGACAAGAGCAAACTACACTGTATGTTGCCCTTAAACACAAAAGGCACTTCTGAACAGGTTGACTGTAAAGCAGGACGGCATGGAGAAAAGGACTGTCTGTCCTTATCCTTCTGTAACCAAAAGCTGGGGAAAAAAAGAAAAATGGAAAGTTGATTGAAATCCCCATCAGATCCTCAGCCAGCGGGCGCTTTAGATTGCATTAGCCTCAGGAATGAAAAGATCTGAGCTGCAGATAGCCTTTTCCCCCTCTGACAGGAGTCACTGCTTCATTTGAAAAAAAGTTTGAAAAGAGTCTGATACCTGCTGATGGCATTTCCACAGCGGTGGTCTCTCACACACACACAAAGCACACAGTGTTCTGCAGCTTGAATTCTCATCTTAAAGTGGCAATCTTTAAATTTCTGAGACTTTGCTCGGTGATGTCTTTGGTGCTTAGCTCTCTCTGCTGTGGAGGTTCTGCGATACCCTTAGCTGTCAGTCAATACCGAGGCATCTTCTACCAGAGCAAAATGGCATATAAAACCATGATGATTATACTGTAGTGCATTACATGCACTATAAATAATGCACTATACTTCTTTTTTTGACTATGGGTTCAGGTACAACAGCCTGTTTTGTGACAGCTTGACACAAAAACATGAAAGGACAGCTGCAGATAAAAGGCATTGTTACAAACCACGAGTCTTACAGGCAGACGGGGTTGAAATCGACTTGGGAAATGCTGCCACTCTGCCCGTCGTGTCTCTGAATCCCGTCTAGGATGAACGCGGCAGGAAAAACAAAACATAATAAAGAACAAACAAAAAAAAACCCAGGAATCGGCACAAAAAAAGCTTTTTCCATCTTCTTGAAGTGCTGCAGAGGCCTGAGGGCCCCATGGGTGACAGCAGCTCTCTCCCAAATATGAACCTCACCTCTCCCTCACCTGTAAGGTGAGGATAAAAGGTTAGCACTCCTACCTGAGTGTGCCTGTGTTTGTGTTTGTTTTGGTCTGCCTAAGGGGGAGCTTTTGCTGGTTCCCTTCAGTGAGCTAGCATGTCTTAGCACGATTTAAAAGCAGAACACACACCCACTTTCAGCCCCCACCAGTGCATTCAAAAGCTTTTGTTTTCCTCCTACGAATTGCAGCAGTGACGACGCAGGATTTAGGTGGGTGCCCGAGGGCCCAGATGCCTGTCTCTTGGAGATAATTCCTCTGACGTCTAAAATTTTCTTACCAAACGGCCCCCAGCAGAACACAAAGGGCAAGGGGCTGTGGACAGCAGCGTGTTCCGTCTTTGTTTTTAAGCTTTGATTCAGCTCTGTGTCGATTGCAATTTCAGCCAGAGGTCACTTTGGTACGAAGACGCACAGTGGGAGTGTGTGTGTGTGTGTATGACTCTCCACCAGTCATTGTCCTCTCTGGCGCCGGCTTGTTTCATGTGTCCCTCTTTGCCGAAGCTGCTGCTGTAATGGCAAAGAGCTGGAGCTCAGCCAGCGTCCGGCGAGGACAACGGATTGGACCAGCGCCCCGTGTCAGGTTCGAGCAGCTCCGAGCTCCCTGCCTGACGACTGGTTTGATTTAGGGCCACAGCAGAGTGGCGTCTCTGCAGGGACGGCCCATGCATCCCTACCTGTGCCTCCATCACTGCCAGGCTGTGCTGCAAACATCGAATCGTGTTAAAATGATCCGCGTCAGTGCATCAACAAGTTTTTGGGCCTCGAGCCTTCGCTTCTTTGTTTTCAGTGTCTTGTCTGGCTTTTCAGATTTTCAAACACACACACACAGAAGATGTAAAGGCGCCTCTATTCTCAAGAGAATTTTTCATTGACTAGTTCTAAAGTTTTCTGTGTAACTTGAGTGACTCATCCATACATTCTTAATAACCAGAGAACCACAGTGATTCTCAGCAGGTTCAGTTATATAACTGACAGTTTCAAGTGTTGTTTGATTCAGTTAGTATCAAAAATATCACTGAATGAAACTTAATCTCTTTTTAAGAAAAAAAAAAACATTTGTAGAATCCTAGTTCTAATTAATTTCTCAAAGAAGGGAGGATGAGCCAAAATGACCCCACAGATATCCACATTCTGCAACTCTAATCCTCAGTCCCTTTGTTACAAGCACAGAGGTACAGAGACAGACCGAGGCAGACCTTCAGTGGGTTGTGGATAAAGTCATACCCTGGCTCACAGCAGGAGGCCTCCCACTCTCACCGGTGCTCTTGAAACTACTGTGTTAGCGAGATGAAACTTTCCTCCAGCCGCGTTGAGGCTTCAGGTGTGGCTGAGTGCAGCTTAATGAGGCGCCCTGCTTAACCTCCCCCTCACCTTCATCTTCTTCATCTCCTCAGCGGCAGGATGCCATGGCCCCTGTGCCCCGGCCCTCTGGGAGAAAATTCGTCATCTGACGATTTCGGTGTCTGGGTGGAATTGCTGTGTCTTCTCGCTGTGCTCTTAGCCAGCCTTTAAAAGTTTTTACAAACTTCAACACCTTTCAACAACGTATCTGTCTGTGTAAATATAATCTGTCTTTCATATCTATCGGGTTATAATCAAAGCACGTTCTTACTCTTCCTCTCTTCCTCTGTTCTTTGAATCATTTACAGCCTCCGAGGGTCGCGACTCTCACTCCTTTACCTGTGGAGGGCCGTGGTGCGTTGGCAACCATCACCAAGTCTGTCCTGCAGGTCGACGACCCAGACAACCCAGCTGATGTTCTGGTCATGGTCCTTGAGCCGCCCCGCCACGGCCGACTGACCCGTCTCCACGGCGACCGGGCCCTCAGCCGATTCAAGCTGGAGGAGCTGTCGCGGGAACAGATCCAGTACATCCACAACGGCTCGGAGGGGACGGAGGACGGAGCGGTGCTGCAGGTCAACGACGGCCACAGCTACAGGAATATTCTCCTCCAAGTCCACATCAATCAGAAGGTAGGATGGACAGAGGCAGGGATGAATGCGTCAGGGCTGATTCATTCATTAATCCTGCATCTGAGGAACTGGTTTATTTCATGTCATTCAGCAGAACCGTGTTGTAACACAGATCTAGAACTAGTTTCTAAGTACAGATTTCCAGGTTTTGACTGTTTTTTTCCTCCTTGTAAAAGAAACCAACAGTGCAGGTTGAAAAATTTATGCACCGGCTGCATCTGAGGTTTACACAGTCCACGCACAACGAATTCAATGAGAGAGAAACAACAACCAAAACTTAGTGCTGCAAAAATCAAAGCAATTTTTCAAAATATGAACATCAAGTAAATAATAAAAGAACAACAAATACACTTTTGAATTTACAGAAGTGTTT